>NC_081561.1:78115517-78185117 GCF_022355385.1 Mustela nigripes | reverse complement strand
ATATATATATATATATATATATATATATATATATATATATGAACACATAGATGTTGATCTGTATTCTAGGCTACAAAGCAACACAGAAAGTTTGAAAATAAAGGGATAAAAAAATTGTATCACAAATAATAACAGATACAAAGATGTTGAAGCAATATTGATATTGTTATCAGTGAAAATAGAATTGTAAGCAAAAAACATTAATAGGAATAAAGAAGGTTGTCATACAATCATAAAAGAATCTTACAAGAAAAAAAAATAATGAAATTGTATGCATGTAACTATACAGGCCTAAAATATAAAATGCAAAATCTGCTTTAATTATAAACAGAAATCTTAAAACCCACAAACATCATACTTTTTTAATGATACCCTATCAGAAATAGAACAAGCATAAAACACAAAAGAAAGTCTATAAAAGTCTATAAAAATTTTTGATATAATTACTTAGACTATTAAATATATGTAAATAGGCACCCAACTAATTTTCCTCAAGTTAATTTTTTTCTTCTCCCTTTAAAATATTCATCACTTTTGGGGTATCTGGGTGGCTTAGTAGGTGAAACATCTGCCTTTGAGTTGGGTTGTGATCCTAGGTGATCTGTGGGGAGCCTGCTTCTCCCTCTTTCTCTCTCTCTCTGTGTTTCTCAGGAATAAATAAAATATTTTTTAAAATAACTACCACTTCTTATCTGAACACAAGAAATAACCGTCTTTGCTATAATAACTCAATAATAAGTAGAAAAACTGAAGAAACCAGTAACAAAGAACTTTATTTTATAAGAAGAAAATATATATATACACACACATATATGTGTACACACACACACACACACACACACACATTTACCTACTCATTTTCCACCCAACAAGGTGACTTCCGGTAAAAATTCAAGGAACAAACATTTTTAAGATAGAATACCTTCCAACTACTTTAAGAGTGTAGTCCTGATACTAAGACTCGTCTAAGACAGTTAGGAAAAAGGAAAATTAAGTATCAATATTGTTCACAAGCATGTCTGCAAAAAAATTTTTTTCAAAAATTCTAAGCAGTATCTTAAACACATACACACATATATTCGGTTTGACTTTACCATAAAGATAATTAAATATTAATGTAAGATAACCTTGTCTCAAATCAAAGGAGTAAACACAAATGACAATCTCAATAGAAAAATACATTCGACCAAGTTCCACATTAATGGTTTAAAAAGAAAGAAAGAAAATAGACTTTAAAAAGAATTATTAGATCCTGGGAAAGGAGTCTTATGAAAATAAAATATTAATGGAGGATACCATTGATTCAAATTAAAAGAATAAACCCATAAGACAACCTCAATAGAGAAATACATTTGACCAAATTCAACGTTGATGGTTTTAACTTTTTAATTTTTATTTTTTTAAGATTTCATTTATTTATTTGAGAGAGACAGAGATAGCGAGAGAGCACAAGCATGGAGGGGGTAATAGGAGAAGGAGAAGCAGACTCCCCACTGAGCAGGAAGCCCAACATGGGGCTCAACCCCAAGACACCGGGATCATGACCTGAGTCAAAGGCAGGTCCTTAACCCACTGAGCTACCCAGGTATCCCAACATTGATGGTTTTTAAAAACACACACAGAAAAAAATAGAATAGGAAGAGAATTACTACATACAGGAGAAAGAAGACTTACAAAAATTCTTAGGAAACATAATAAAATATTGACTTTGAAATCAGAAGGAGAACAAAGAAGCCTGTTATTACTATTCTATTGAACATCATACTGGAGGCTTCAACCATTTCAATAAGACAAAAAAAGACAAAAATTGGAGTCACAAGAGTATGAATGGGAAGATAAAACTAGCTATATGTTTAGAAAATATGGTTGTTTAATTAGAAAATCAGAAGGAATCTAGGGTCATATTGTTAGAAATAATAAAACACTTATAAAAAAGTAGCATCAGTAATCATCTACTATAAAATATAATAAAAATTATTTCTTATATTATATATGTTATTTCAGGAGCACTAAAAAATAATCCATATTTTAAGTGCAATTCCAAACAACATCTTGATCATGGAACTTGATTTTTCTACTTCTAAATTTCATATGGAAAACCAATGGTTTTACCAATAAAAATAAAGTTTTGAAGAAGAAAAACAACATGGGGATATTGCACTACCATTGTTTTTATTTAAATCATAATAATATTGTCAGTATTATCTCAAGGCAGGCATAAACACAGAAAAAAAGCCTAGAAATACATATTCACATATATGTCTTATATATGGAAAAGATATGTAATAGATGTAATGCACACCAGTGAAGAATGATAAAATAGCCAATACTGAGTTTGTCCAAGTCATTGTAAGGATACCGGGGGAGTGTCATTCTGTATTTGTTAGATCAAATGAATTAATATGATGTATCTTTACTATTCATTTTTTCTCCTTAAACTATCAATTCCTGGAGGAATCAGTTTTTAAATCTTCTAATAAGACATTTGTTCATTTACTATTTTAATGTTTTTGTTTTATAGTGCAGGAAGATCTTCCTTTGCCCTATGGTCCTTCTAGCCAAACTTAGAATCAAATTCACATGAAACAGATTAACAGGAGAAAATCAAATTTAACAAGCGTACATATAGGGAATCCACACAGTCATGAAATTCCAAAGACAATGAGGCTACAGGAAGCTTATATGAGCTAAAGTTGGAGGGTGGGGGAGTTAAGGACACGAAGGGGAGGAAAGAGGAGAAAGCTCATTAGCAGGAAGGTGAAAGAAAATTGAAATGTTTGGAAAAACAAGGTGCTTTCTTCCTGGTACAGACTCTCCTTTCCAATGTAAATTGAGGCAGTTACAGGGGAGGTAGAGAACGTTTCCTGAATCTCTTTGGTTTTTATTACTTTTAAGTCAAAATAATCTTTATTCCAAAGTGGCATCTTTGAGGGTATCTCATCCACACCCCTTCAATAACATTTTGTACCTTTTTCATATCTAATGCTTTTCGCTTTAAAAGCCTATCTTTTCTGAAAATAACATAGCTTTCTTTCGTTTCATTTGGGGGGGGTGCTACCATTTTCTCATTTTTTAAATTGTGTGTCTTTATAGTATTAAGTTATCTCATATAAGCAGCAGATATTTTAATTTTTACTCTCACTCTGTATTTTTTGTGTTAACTAGAAATTTGGTCCAATCATTTATATTTATTGTGATTTTAACTGTGTTGGATTGACTTGCATGACCTCCTTAAGTATTTTTATGATCCTGTTTACTTTTTCTGTTTCTTTTTTCCTCATGAATTTCTAGGCTTCTTTTGAATTAGAATCAATGAACCTCATTACATTCTCCTGTTAGTTTGGAAGATATATGATTAGAGTTTAACAAGTTTATATTTGTTGTGATTACTTCTATGTTTGGATTAATTTATATCAACTTTCTATATGCTGCTATTTACCTGAATTTTTTACATTTAAATTCAATTAATTAACATACAGTGTATTATTAAGAGGTAGAGATCAGTGATTCATCAGTCTTATATAACACTCAATGTTCATTATATCCCATGTCCTCCTTAATGTCCATCAATTCCAGCTACTCTCAGTTTGTTTCCTATGATTAAGTCTCTTATGGTTTTTTTCCTTTTCTGATTTTGTCTTATTTTATTTTTCCCTCCCTTCCACTAGATCCTCTGTTTTGTTTTTTAAGTTCCACATACAATTGAGATCACATAATTTTCTTTCTCTGATTGACTTATTTCACTCAGCAAAATACCCTCTAGTCCATGCCATTACAAATAGCAAGATTTCATTTTTTGATGGCTGAATAATATTCCAGTATGTGTGTTATGTATAGATAGATATAGATATAGATACAGATATAGATATAGAAATAGATATAGATCTCGCACTTTTTCTTTATTCATTCATCTGTTGATGGACATCTGGGCTCTTTCCATAGCTTGGCTATTGTGGATATTGCTATAAACATTGAGGTGCAGGTGTCCCTTTGGATCACATCTGTTTCTTTGGGGTAAATACTGAGTAGTGCCACTGTTGGGTCATAGAGTAGATCTACTTCCAACTTTTGAGGAACCTCCATACTATTTTCTAGAGTAGCTGTACCAACCTGCATTCTCACCAACAGTATGAGAGTGACATGAATTTTTTTTTTCCTGTTTTCTTTTCTTGCTTTCACTAGTTTCTTATATTCTTCGAGATTAGAGTTTGGCTTTCTTCATCATATTTTTCCTTCTCCTCTATCTGTATACAATTTCCCAGTTACCCTTACTATTTTAAGATGCATATTTAACAAAGTCTGAAGTATTGAATCTGATGGTGAAGTCTGTTGTTTCATCTGGGTCTCTCTCCTCTGGTCTCGTGTGTGTGTGTGTGTGTGTGTGTGTGTGTGTGTGTGTGTGTGTGTCAGAGAGAGAGAGAGATTGAGTTTTTTTTTTTAACTTTGCCCTCATATTTCTGTAAACTTGATATGAGAAAACTCTTTGAGGACCTGTTTGAAGTTTTTTTTTCTCTAGAAAGAAATTGTATTTGTGTTTGGAAATTGCCTGGAGGCACTACCAACCCTAAACAATTTAAAACTACATTCTCCATTTAAATGTTTTAGACCAACATGATATGAATCTGCACCTTAAATCTGTTGGAGGGTTGGTTTTTGGATACAAATTCTCATATTATTTTTTTCCTTCTTCCCAGAACAAAGGTTGAGATAGGAAATAGGAAAATGCCCTCACTGTTCCCTTCGGCCATGCAGGTTCCTTTCTCTTTACCCTAGATCCTTACACAAGGGTTTCAGCCATGCGCAAATGTCTCTAAGAAAAATGTGAATCCTGCATGGGTTCTAGCCTTTGTATCCCATTGTCTATAATCCATTTATCCTTCCAAGCATAGGCTTTAGATCTTTTGGTGTAAAAGCAATTTTGGCTCTTCATTACCTCCAGGTGTTTTTGGCTTCACTTTTTATTTGTCCTTTTTAAATTCCTTTCCTTTGGGCCAGATAAGCAATATATCTCAAGATATTTAAATACTTTAAAAAGCATTGTAATTATTTTGTTTGGGAGGTTCATTTAGGGTATCTCACCCATCATATTTTTAGAAATAGTACCAACATGTAATTTGATTGAGATCAATTAGTTAATATTTCTTATTTTCTTAAGTTCCCAGAAAAGCTTGCTTTATATTTTGCAAATCAAAATCTGAAGTTAGACCAGTGAGATTTCTAGAGATAATTACATGAGTTCCAGTTGGCAGAATAAATGTGCATTAAAAAAATCAGTAAGCTAATGTTTATACATGGTTTCAGAATATGGACTGACTGCTTGAATAGTCCAGTAACGTTGAAGTTGACAAGCCAGCACTCTATTTATCTGTGTTTTTGATTTGCAAAAGTTGCTAAATCAGAAATCATGAAAGACAAAAGTCCTGAATTCTTTGTAGAACTGATTTAAATCAAGCTTGCTACTTTTTTTTGATACTTCAAATATTGTTTATTTTTTAAATTCTGACCCCATAAGCATAATAATGGCAAAGGATCATTCGATGATTATTTCTTGTTGATAAATAATTCATAGCCTGAAAAGTTGTTCATTCTAATTCCCATGACAAACTACTCAAAATTAGTAACTTATTTCATTGAAATTAGGTGTTTCTACCTGTGGTTTAATAGGCTTGTAATTATATAGAGGTATGTGTTTTATACTTCAGTAAATGCATTTAACTTTGTACATTTGTGCTACTGTAAGAAGTCTGGCTTGCCCAATCCATAGTTCTCACTGACAGGGAAGAATTACAAAAAATAACTACAAAAATCATCCTTTATACTAAGATTGTAAAAATCAATTCACTCATCTAAAACCAAAACTAAAACCAAACCAAACCAAACCAAACAAAACAAAACAAAAACCCAGCTGAATGCTTTTAAAGATCCTTTTTATTTTCTGCTAATTTCTGTTTAGTAAGATGTCATTAAAAATACATAGGAGCCTTATCATTTATTTATTTAGAAATATTACAATACTGAAAAAATATAAAATTATTAACAGTTAAAACTCAGCTTTCCTACGAATTTCCTAAGCATCTGTGTGGATTTGAGAAAGCTCTACTGTGAATATGAAGTTATCTCTGCCTTTTGTATTTGCTCATCTCTTCCTTAATTTCTCTGTCCCCCAATGTTACTCACTCTGTGAATCCCAGAATATAGAACCACTCAGAAGTGCTTTCTACGTTGTTTACTCAGTTGATGAATTTGAGCAAAGTTTGATGCGTCAAGAAGCAAGCTCATTAAAGAACAAAAATCAACAGATCTTAGAATCTTTTGCCAAGAAGATGCTACTTTCCTTCAGCTACTGATTAAAATGAAGTCAAATGTAGAGCCAAACAGAATTTAATAGCCTTGCATCCATATGGATTTTGGTAACAGATTTATCTGATGGAGAAAGAAAGATGGGAAATAATAATCATTAAATGGTGGACACATTGTTTATCCGTCTCTACCCAACCAGTTGGAGGAACACTAAGAATATAACTCTGAAACTCTGCACACATGACCAGGGCTAAACACTAAAAGCAGTGGAAGAGACAATATTCTAAAAGACATGCTTTTAGAATATCATATAGCATACAGGGTATCCTGTCTATTATATTATTGTTTCTTGGTAGGTAATAATTACAAAGCATTAACTATGAGCCAGGCCTTTACCATGAATCAATTCCATTTACTTCTCAAAGAACCAACAGGATAGATAGTGGCATTAGTTCCATTTTATAGAGAAGAATACTTCCCCAGCCTACACATGCCACTCTTCTTAGTTAAAAAACAAAAGAATAAAATACATTTTGTAAAACATATGACATATATCATTTCATTCTTTCTGATTAAATAATAAGGAGATAATCTCAAAGACACATACTAGGCTCTAAAGTCACTGACTCTTAAATTACACCAGTAAAAACTATTATGAGGACAACTGCATGAAAAGAAGCATGTGAATTGTACATATATCGATACTTCCTGAGATTAAATATTTTCTAACCATAAAGGTAATATATGTCTATTTTTAAAAATTGGAAACACATAAAAGTATAAAGAAGAAATTATCAATCATTTAAAAATCCCATCTATCCAGGGAAACCATTGTTAACATTTTGGTATATATACAGTATCCTCTCAATTAGATGGATATACACATGCTTTTTATATTTCTTACAAAATTGGTTATGTATTGGGGCACCTGGGTGGCTCAGTGGGTTAAGCCGCTGCCTTCGGCTCAGGTCATGATCTCAAGGTCCTGGGATCGAGTCCCACGTCGGGCTCTCTGATCAGCGGGGAGCCAGCTTCCTCCTCTCTCTCTCTCTCCCTCTCTGCCTACTTGTGATCTCTCTGTCAAATAAATAAATAAAATCTTAAAAAAAAAAAATTGGTTATGTATTATTTTGTCACCTGACTTTTTTTTTTAAAGATTTTATTTATTTATTTGATAGAGATCACAAGTAGGCAGAGAGGCAGGCAGAGAGAGAGAGGAGGAAGCAGGCTCCCTGTTGAGCAGAGAGCCTGATGTGGGATTTGATCCCAGGACCCTGAGATCATGATCTGAGCTGAAGGCAGAGGCTTTAACCCACTGAGCCACCCAGGCGCCCTGTCACCTGACTTTTTTGCCTAATAAAAATATTTTAATATTTTACCTTGACAATAAGTATTCTTCATGGTGATTATTAAGGCTACCCAGGATCCAGTCCCACGATAAAGATATAAATATAGTTCAGTGATCCCTTAGCATTGGATTTTAGACAGTTTCTGCTATTTGTAATGATCATTTTTGTGCTTAAATCTGTGGGGATACCAAGTACTTCTCCTTAGCATGAATTTCTGGAAGTGGAGGTTTTAGGTAAACAGATATTTTTTTTGGCCTTTGATATGTGGATCTTTTACACTGGCCTCCCTGTTGCAAATACAAATCTGTCTAATATAGTGTGATAACACAAGTTAGGAGGGAGTTTTACTCTCCTAACTATTCTTCCTGTAACAGCTGGCCTAGAGGAGTGGAGGGATCTATAGCCAGTTCCGTGGTACCCTGGTAGTTGTCCTCCAGTCTTCCAGTCTTCCCTCTCTTTCCCACAGCCCCTCAGCTGCCCACACACTGCCCATTCCTGGATCTCTGAATACTGGTGCTTTTTTCATTTAGCCAACATGGAAAGTTCTCCCTTTCTAGAGGCTTGCTCTTCCACATTGGATGCCTGATAACATAGTTCTCTCCTTTCATATCACTGGCCTTTTTCTCAGATAACAGGCAGGAATTGGGGGTGGACAGACTGGTGGCTTAGTGGATGGTCAAGCATGGCCCACGCAGAGACTCCAGGCCTAGACTCCTACCTAAGTTCCTGCTTTCAGTGCCTTGGAACTCAGCAAGTTCGCCTGACCAGACAATGGCAACCGCTAGGGGGCACTATTGCCTAAAGCCACAAGCTAGCTTGGCTGTCTTAAGGAACCCTGCCTAAGGACTGCTCCCTAGAAAAAGTGATGTCAACAGGACACCCATGTACTAGAGTGTCTATCTCTCCACACCTTTGCCAACATTGCTATTTCTTCTTTTCCTTTTTCAAATCGATCTAAAAGACAACAATGATATTTCATGTAGTTAAATTGAATTTTTAGTATTACTAATAAGGTTGTACATTTCTAAAACTGATGATACAAACAAAATGCACCCTTTGAAACATGGTCATATCACATAGGAGTATACAAGGAAAGAACAGGCTGTCATAATTCCACCTCCAGAGGAAACCGTTTTTATGTATATGCTGCCAGAATTTCCCCTATGCAAATATGTATATACATTGATAAATAATCTTTTATGCCTAAATATACAGACTCCAACCTACCCTGTTATTTTTAATAGCTACAGGAAACTTTTACACAATGAATATCATAACTTATACAGCCAATTCTATATTGATTAACTTTTAGCTTGTTTCTAACTTTTCACACGACTAACAGTACCACAATCAATAGCATCTTACATAAAACTTGGTGCACTCAAGCAAACTTCCCTATACAATAAATTTCTAGAAGTATAGTTATTGAGTCAAAGGATTTGCACAAGAAGTGTGATAGAATGAAATTCTGGGAGGTCCGACATTTTTATCTGTCACATTCATTGTTTTAATGCCAGTGCCTCAACCAGTACTTGGGACTCGATAAGAATTTTTGAATGAATCCAGGTTTTGAGTAGAACTTAAAAGTGAAATATTTACACAAGAAAACCCATTAGATATAGAGGAGATGCTTGAATATAAGAGAAGGATTGGAGAAAGAAGGAGAGGGTATTTGAAGAGCCTCATGAACTTCTCATGAAGTCTAGCAAGACATAAACAGAACAAAAATCTCTGGTCACAAAACATGCACACACCCTGGGAGTAGAAAGACCTTGATTGGAAGTATATTCAATACACAATAATGTGAATATACTTAATGCCACTGAATTTTACACTTAAAAATGGTTAGAATGACAAATTTTACATTATGCATATTGTACCACAATAAAAATAAGTAGATTGTTCCATTTATAGGATAGTAACACTGGGCAAGCATTTCAACCACGTGGAGGTTTAGTTCTTTTTCAGCATATTAGCACAAGCCATAACTTGATTAATAGGCTGTTAACCAAACTGTCTTAATCTCAATTTTTTGCCAAGGCCCTGAGACGACCTATCAAAGTCAGGTGCAAGACTACCTCTCCAAAAGGAGATTTGCAGAAAGTGCTGAGAGGAACTGTTTTTTTTTGGGGGGGGGGTCTTTCCTCACCCATTCTGAGTGTATAAAAGAGTTGGAGAAACTTAGTGGTGAATGTTTGGAGAGTTGGTTATCTGCACTTCTCCTCAACCCAAGGGAAAGGGAATTGGGGATTCTTTGGTCTTTACGTCAAAAACAGAGGATGCCTTTAAAGAAACCATTTAGAGAGGGGTGCCTGGGTGGCTCAGTGGGTTAGGCCGCTGCCTTCAGCTCGGGTCATGATCTCAGGGTCCTGGGATCGAGTCCCACGTCGGGCTCTCTGCTCAGCAGGGAGCCTGCTTCCCTCTCTCTCTCTCTCTCTGCCTCTCTGTCTACTTGCCTCTCTCTCTGTGTCAAATAAATAAATAAAATCTTTAAAAAAAAAAAAAAAAGAAACCATTTAGAGAGTTTTGCTGGTTTAAATATAAAGGTGAGCAATGAACTCTCCCTCACAAGGAAACTACAGGTGTGGGACCCTCAGCAATGTGACGTGAAAGGTAGGAAGTCTATGAGGAACCCCAAAAAGTGCCTTCTAGGGAAAAGGTAGTTTGAAACCACATCAGGTCCCAGGGAACTCACTGCCAGCTCGTGGAAACATTAGCCATATCAAGTTTTTTCCTGTTCAGTTCTTCTCTTTGCTCCACCTGCTAGTGCCAAGGCCACACAAGGCAGAGAGAAAGAGTTAGA
This sequence comes from Mustela nigripes, assembly GCF_022355385.1. Taxonomy (NCBI): domain Eukaryota; kingdom Metazoa; phylum Chordata; class Mammalia; order Carnivora; family Mustelidae; genus Mustela; species Mustela nigripes. The sequence goes on along the minus strand of NC_081561.1, from coordinate 78,174,665 downwards.
GGAAAGAGGAGAGAAACAGGATGGGTTTGCTGGAGAGAGTACAGCCAAAATAGAGTGGCCATGTGACTGGTCCTGATGGCCTCATCAGTCCTGAAGAGAATTTCTAAACTAAAAAATACTGAGTGTGAGGGGAAATTTTGTGGCAAATATGGTAAATGGGCCGATTTCATGGGTGGATCAGTGCAAAAGAACAGAAGCAGCGCGTGTGGATACAGTGACAGACGTGCCTCCATAGGTATCAGATTGCAAAGCCATGCTTCCTCAGCCCCCACAGCGAGTTTCAGTCAACTCTGAAAATGAAGTGAGGAAAATTTCATCACTTATATCAAACTCAATTTGGCAAAAGATTATTTTAACCTTCCAAGTACAATATAGAGACTGACATCTAGAAATTAACAGAATAGCTACCTTGGTCCAGGAATGGGACGGGCCTCATCACTTCCCTTTCCTTTCTGAAAACTTAATTTGGGTTTGCTCTCTCTCCTTGTCTCTCTCCCAATTACCCAGAGCCTGCTGCATTTGCTTGCTCACACGCACCCCAACCCCAAACCACCTTTTAGTGTTCAGCAATACTTTAGTTTCATGTTGCAAAACGTGGCAAAGAGTCCTTTAAAAATGGGGAGTTCATTTCTTCATACCCATTGTTTTGAGTTACTCATACGTCTGACATTAGGAAACACGTCAGGAATGTCGAAAGAATAAGACGTTGTCTCAGCTTTAGTGAGTTAGATTAAGTGCAGGAATAGGAAACTAAAGACATAATTATGAGGTAATGAGAAAATTACAGTAAATATATATATGCACACATTACTATAAGACCCCAGAGGAAGGAAAGCCATGTTCTTCCTCTGGATTTGGGAAAGCCTACCCAGAGGGAAAAAATTAGCTAAAAAACCAATGAAATGTCATTAAATCTTCATTTAACCACTCCCTTCTTCCTGTTCAACACACTGGACCATCGCTGCAAACAAGCAACAGAATCTGCACCTGGTTATTGCTATGGAAGCTATCCCTCTTGTCAACACCTGAACCAGACAGACTAGTTCTTCTAAGTTGATTTGGAAAAAGCCTAGGGTGTGGTGTGATCTCCATTGTCCTCAAATAGCTAGCTGACCTATTCATCCCACTACTAGGTCCAGGATCCCCCAGCTGGAATTATTTCTTTGAAATGGCCTCACTATCTTCAGAGGGTTACAGGTAATCTTATATGTGCCACCTACTGGGTCACTAGGTGCTCTTTGTGTATTTCTGTATGTGTGACTGATAACACAGTCTTGTGGTCAGCGGGCAAATTTGGCACAGTCTAAAACTTAGGAGATGTTTTCTGCAGCCAGTCAGTCAGCCCAAGTTCAGAGCTGACTTCCAGCCCTCTTACACCGCTGAGCCTCTCTGCTTCTCGACCTATAACATAAAGATGTGAAGACTTCATGCCTAGCACATAATACACATTTAATAATGGAACATATTATCTTTATTAGCTAGACGTCTGAAATGAAAGATCAGTGGGAGTCAGTTCACAACCAGGAAGAAACGTAAGGGAAAGCAGGGAGAGATAAGAGTTATAAAGGAAAGAAAAAAGAATTTAAACAAAATTCCAGGAAGAAGAAGTACTCTCTCCGATGCTACGCAATCTTTTTTAGAGTCACATTATGTGTGAAATATTCCAACTGAGAAGAAATAGGTACTGAGAGATATAAGCTTCCTAACAAAACTGTAAGACCTATCCTCAAAACTGAATCTATGAACCACCGATTGCAAATCGACACAATCTTAGCATTGTTGTAGATGGAAGTACTCCCTCAGTCAGACACACAGACTTAAGAAAGCGTGACCAAGCAACATGATACAATTCAGTGTGTACTTTTCTCTACAATTTCATTCTTATGTAATTTTTAGAAACCTACAGTTAGGATATGCATAATCATTAATTACCTAACTCCTCCCATTTTTCATTTTGTTTTATAAAGATATTTTTACTGTTTTATTAAGCAAAATTATTGTCATAAGTAAAGTATCAAATTTAGAACTCATTTTTAAGTTTAATGATTTCAAGTGAAACCTTAAATACTATGCCTAAAATGTTTATTGTCTCTACGGTCCTAATTCAAATCAACTGAGTTAATTCTTCTGCTCAAAAAAGTATTTGTTGCAGGAAAAAACTCAATAGCATTCTCTCATTCACAAAACTCTGTTAAAAATCTGGGCTCCATGACAGAGGAAGAACAAAAAAGCAAAATTACTAACATTAGAGCCAAAAGAGTTTCCCTTTCCTTTACAAAATTGCTTACTTTCCTCTGAGATTAATGGGCTGTCAGTGGGTTCTAGGCAATGACTAAAACCTTAAAATAAGGAAGGGTGACCCCTAGTGTTGGCCTTTAGAAACCAAATTCACGTAAAACCAGAAAGCTCCAAAGATGTGGGGAAGAATTCAATAGCACACGTTATAAGGCAAAACCAAATCAAAATACCTAATTCACTTACCTTAACTGTCTGTAGACACATAAAATCACTATCATTGAAGATATTACTAAAATCCTTTAGGAAAATCTTTCAAACAACCATTCACCTCCTGCACTCCCTTTCACTCATGGCAAGTGTACGAATCAGAAAAGAAAGAAATAAAAGGAAAAGGCACAAGCTTCACTTGAATGAGCAAAGAGAGAACCAACCAAGGAAAAAGGAAAACATTCACCTAAACATTAAGCCCAGCTGCACTGAAGATGACAAATTATACCGAAGCCACAGCATTAGGCCCACGTGAAGTATTGAGGAAGGAAATCTTGAGAGAATCATTTACTTCCGCACTAGTGTTTGCATAGAAAAATTCACCTTCCACAAACTCAAGGTCACCAGTCCTGCAGAAAAAGGGAAATAGTTTGACTTAAACACCTGTCACTTGTGACAAAATGAAGTGAAATGAGGGGTCAAAGGTGACTTACTGCCTCATGTGAACTCATTGTCACTCAACCAGAGGAAGATTTGGTGAAAAGAGGACATGCTGGGACAGGGAAATCTTATAAGTGAGGAGGAATTGTTTCTAGAGAAATAAATATAACATGTAAGAAAGCCATGAAGTTCTTTGCTGAGAAGTTTTATTGCCGTTATTTACAAAGGCTCTTGACTGGAGCTGGCTTGGCACCAGCACAGAGTAAGCAGAAGTTAGACATGTAATGGTCTCCTTTTGAGTTTCAGGTGCCACGTGACAGAAGATTGCCTCAGCAAAGTTTGTGCTGAGGACAGCTCTGCCACTTCCCTTCACTCCTATGGGCTTAACAAGGAAAAAATAAAAGAATGAGGGGAAAAACAAGGAATGAGAAGGAAACCAAATATGGTGATGAAATGGCCAATATAATATGGACCATAGAACTTAAAAGGACAAGAGAATTGCAGCTATCACCAGTGACTGCTGGTACCTCAGCCATCAGCCATCCAACACATTTGAACTAATTCTTAAGACACAGATTCCTTCTTTTGCTTTGTTCTAATGATTCCATGGAAAGACAGCCTTCTGCTCAGCGAGACATTCACAGCCAGCATTTTAAGCTTTCTGAGTGCCAGTTCTACCAGCAAACTATTTCTGTTAGTCATTTAAAACCCTCGAGCTTTATCAAAGTCCCTCAATTTTGTTCAAAGTGGATTTTCCTTTTGATTTTCACTTACATCTTCTGACTTTACCCTGTACGTGCCCCCTAACCTTTATCCAAAAAGATATCCCTTTTTTGTTTCACATAAATGGTTCCCCAGTAAACATCTGTTATCTAACTCATAACTATCAATTATTTAGATCACACATGCTAAATTATTTAAAATAATGCTTTGAAAGAATTGTATTTGTATTAACAAAAACAAGACTACTCTCTGAGATGACTTAGTACTAAAAGATTTATTTTATTCCTTTTATCTCTGTGATTTTAAACATTTGGAAGAAAGTAAAATGCCCTTTCTTAATCTGTGTTTTCAATATTTTTATAAAAGGAATTCATTCAAACAGGTTGTCGCAAGTTTCAGTTGTCATTATGCCCCCGCAATCAGGGACTTTCAATTACAAGCAATGTATCTGTCATAAAATTTTTCATTTATTTAGCAAGAAGGTAATCTTTAATAGGTGCATACATAATTTCATTTTGTATGACTGATTTACCTGCCTACTGAAGCTCATTCTAGCAGAGCATTAGCACTCTCTGGGAACTTCCATTTCTTTTAAATCTGCATCAATTCCTTCCAGTGACTAATTTCCTAAGACACTGAAATGGCTTCTTTGAAATGCAGCTTTCAAAGTGCACAGAATCTTAGGAAGGAGCTTAAACATATATTTTGCTTTCTTTGCATATAACTCCTACACATAAGCATTGGGGGCCCCTAAGAGACATTGGGAAGGTGATCTTTCCTTACCAATTAATGATACAAAATAATACCCTACTTACACACACACATGTACTCCCAACACAAATGCACATGAAACGAAAGTAGTGAATACTCTGCTTTGGGAAGGTGGTGTGGAAGGAAGTGATGGTATTAACAGAATACATCTTGGGGATGGTGAGTCAATTTTATTAAAGATTTTGTGGAATAAATGCTTCATTTTATTTTATATTTGAAGCCATAATTTCATATTAAAATAAACATATATTATGAGGTAGAACTCAACAATGCTTAAATTATAAACCATGGGGCTTCAAATAAATTTAGTATTTGCTGGGGTGTTTTAGGCTATTTTCCTAAGTCCTTTGGTTTATACAGATCTTATTTTTTATTTGGAATATCTCTATGGAAAGATTTGCAGTTAAATTCTTTGTTCAAATTTAGACCTCCTGGGAGAGATAACATGTAAAGTGTTAAAAGAAAAGTGTTTATCATATTCCATGTGAAAACTAAGGACAGCTGCCTGTATTGGAAAAAGAAAAAAGAAAACAAATGAAAGGTAGATCAATGATCGATGGGAGAGCAATTTGACCGACCGAAGGTGAGGTCCATACCTAAGGGCTGTGGAATAGCTATGGGGAAAAATTGGGGAAGAATGGAGAGGACAATGCTTCTGGATGGAAACAGAGCATTTTATTTTATCATATGACTAGAAGGTAAAGCAACAAAAGGAAAGACTGTAATGTGGGAAAATCTCAAGGGTAAATGGCTGACATCACAGTTTTGCATAAGTGTGACTTTCCTTTAAAAATATAATTGAAACAAGAATTTTTTTCTTATTATATGAGTACAGTTGACACATAATGTTACATTAATTTCAGGTGTATGGTATAGCGATTTGACAAGTTTATACATTATGCTATGTTCACCACAAGTATAGCTGCCATCTGTCACCATACAATGCTATCACTGACTGTATTCTTTATGTTTGCCTTTTATTTCCTACTTTTTATTCCATAAATGGAAGCCTGTATCTCCCACTCCTCTTCATCCATTTTATCTATTCCCCCCCACCACCCTCCCTTCCGGCAACCATGTTTGTTCTCTGGATTATCTCGGATTCTGCTTTTTGCTTGTTTATTCATTTGAGTTTTTTTAGATTCCACATATGAGGGAAATCATATGCTCTACGTCTTTCTCTGTCTGACTTATTTCACTTGGCATAACACCCTCTAGGTCCATCCATGTTGTCACAAATGACACAATCTCATCCTTTGTTATAACAACATAATACGTATTATGTATGTGTATCTCGCATCTTCCTCATCCATTTGTCTACTGATGGGATTAATATCCAATATATAGAAAAGAACTTCTACATCTCAACACCAAAAGAACAATCTGATTAAAAAATGAATAGAGGAACTGATAGATATTTTTCCAAAGAAGACATACAGATGACCAACAGACACATGAAAAGATGATCAGTACCACTGATCGCCTGGGTGGCTCAGCGTGTTAAGCCTCTGCTTTCGGCTCTTCGGCTCGGGTCATGATCTCAGGATCCTGGGATCGAGTCCCACATTGGGCTCTTGGCTCAGCAGGGAGCCTGTTCCTCCTCCTCTCTCTCTCTGCCTGCCTCTCTGCCTACTTGTGATCTCTCTCTGTCAAATAAATAAATAAAATCTTAAAAAAAAAAATGATCAGTACCACTAATGATCAGGGAAAAGCAAATCAAAAACATAATGAGATGTCACCTCATATCAGTCAGAATGGCTAGTATCAAGAAAGACAAGAAATAACAAGTATTGGCAAGGATATGGAAAAAAAGGAACACTCAGATACTGTTGGTGGGAATGTTAATTGGTATAGCCATTGTGAGAAATAGTTATGGGGGCTCCTCAAAAAATTGAAAAACAATTACCATAAAAGTATGGTATATCCCCAAAAAGTAATTACCCAAAGAAACAAGACTTTTAACACTAAAACTCCAAGTATATTCTGTTCTTAGTTCTACATAGTGAAACCATTTCAGCAATAATATAGATAAATATAAATTTTGTCGTAAAACTAGAAAGAAAAATATGTTGATTTGATTTACCCAAAGTTCCCAAACCATCTGGATTAAGGCAAGGAGAATCGTTTTAATTGACCAGGTAACATTAAAAGAGACCAATATGAAGTCTTATACTTAGGTCTAAATATTTGACTGCAGAAAGTATAGTATGGTTTACATGAAGTGAGAGTGAATCAGTTTCTAACACAGATCTGTCTCTAATTACTACATGGAAAGAGGCTGTGAGAAGCTAATTTTTCTGACTTTGACTTATCTCTATTGATCTATATCTCTCTGACTGTAATTCCAAGCTAAGTAACATGTTTATCCAATAGCCACTGTCAACCTATCTCTGATTTTCCCCAAGACCTGACTTATTTCAATTATCAAAAATTGTGTTCTTGTTGTTAAAAAAAGAACAAAAAACAGAATTAATGTTATAGAACTGTATGCAATAGGTAATAAAGCGTTCTCAATGTCTGAGTTAACATTCGGATGTGTATCTTTTGAGATATTTTCCTCTGTATATCCAAATACATTTAAATATATAAATATGGATTTTTAGCAAAATGAGATGACATTAAACATAGTTTTCATTTGCTTTCTTCCCTTACTAAGATCCCTACCAATCAGTTAACATCTACCTCACTGCTAGATCAAAGACTGTGCACGTTATTCACCTACATATATGTAATGCCATATTACCCTCCTCAAAATACTGTAGCAAATAGCACTTCCACCAAGAGGGTCCAAATATGCTCATTTCTTTGCATATATTGATAAATTTAATTCAGATAAAATTTGAAATCATGATTACACTGAAATTGTATTTGAGTTACACTCCATTTTAGGATTAACTTAAGGAAAATTGAGCTTTCCTATCCAGGAATATCATATATATTGCTATTTCTCACATCAGAAGTTCTCAATATAAGTATTTGGCTTTCTGTTTTTCTTAGTCCCATGAGAACACCAGTTTCTCTATCATGTCAGTATGGTTGTATTCCTAAAGTAAACTTTGATTTTTAAATCATATTTTATAAGTAGGATTTGTTGTGTTTGTGTGCATGTGTAAATGAGTTCTTTGTGTGATGGGTTTTGCTATCAGTATCATGCTGGTATCAATATAGCAATTTCCACTATGTCCTGTTTTATTTTTTTAAGATTTTTTTTTTTTTTAATTTTTAAGTAATCCCACCCATCCAGCGTGGGTCTGAACTCACAACCCCAAGATCAAGAGTTAAACGCTCCATCAACTGAACCCCCACTCCTACCTTGTCCTGTTTTGGGAGCCAGTTTTTAAAAACATAAACATCTTATACAAGTTAAAAGAACTTGTTTATCAAATTAATCAAATCCCAGTATCTTTTCAAGTAGGAGTCTGTTCTATAATTGTTGATCTGTTCAGGCTTCCTACTTTCTACAGGTAGAAGTTAGCAAAGTATATTTTCTTAAAGACAAATCTAATTCAGTTTTTCACAATTACTTTTTCAATTACTTATTTAAAATATTCTAACATTCCCTTCTCTAACCTTAATCAGAGCCCATTTTTTCATTATATTAACCACTGATATTTCAGATTCTTCCTGCATGTCAGGCACTGGATTCCTTCAAGCTAAGTAACATGTTGTTAGTTCAGGGTTGTGAGTTCAGACCCACGCTGGATGGGTGGGATTACTTAAAAATTAAAAAAAAAAAAAATCTTAAAAAAATAAAACAGGACATAGTGGAAATTGCTATATTGATACCAGCATGATGATAGCAAAACCCATCACACAAAGAACTTCAACAGCTTTTGAGATAGGCATTGTATTTTTTCTCACCTTTCAGCAAAGAAACTGAGGAATCAATAAATATTGACCTGTCCAATATACAGAAAGCAAGTAGCCTATTGAGGGTCCAAGCTCAATGTTTATAGGTCCTTAGCCTGGACAGTATAAAAATCTGGCACCTGTTAAGGCTCTTTTCATTGTAGATGTAACTTACTTTGTGAAAGGAAGAGGCATTCCCCGGACCTCTGTAGCATAGGTTCCAGGGTTAGGTCTTCTCTCTAAAAGAGAGGTCATCAAACTTTGGCTTACATATCTCCATAAAAACGTTTTTATAAGATACACTTGATATGTAACATTAGTTTCAGGTGTACAACATCATGATGTGATATTTGTAAAGAGTTTTTAAATTGAAAATTAAGATTTTACATTGTAAATCAAGTAATTACAAAAAGATAATTGTAGGTATATACTGTAAATATGGAACTTGAAAAATGAAATCATTCTATCACTTTAAAAGGTATCCAGGAAATCTAAATACCATCATGATATGACACCTGCCACAAACCATTTTTTTTAAAAGCTAAGTAAAACATTTTACATTATTCCTTTTTTTCCCTTTTGTTATTTCACTTAATCCCATAAAATTTTATACCAAGGTGATATATATTTTTATGCTAAAGCATCTTCTATTAGCTTTTAATATTTTTTACAAGAAAACTATGCTTATAAGTTTAATGTTTAATTTTCTTTGACTTTGGGGGTTTTTTTAAATATTTTATTCTTTTAAAGATTTTATTTATTTATTTGACAGAGATCACAAGTAGGCAGAGAGTCAAGCAGAGAGAAAGAGAAGGAGGAGGAAGCAGGCTCTCTGCTGAGTGGAGAGCCCGATGCGGGAGCTCGATCCCAGGACCCTGAGATCATGACCTGAGCTGAAGATAGAGGCTTTAACCCACTAAGCCACCCAGGCCCCCCATGACTCTGGGTTTCTAAGTGTTAAACGATTTTTTTAATCATAACCATATAATTACTAGTTGCTCTCAATTGATTTAAACAACAAATTTACAAGTTTGGGCAATTACCAATCATAAAATGTAAACTTTATTTTTTTTTTTTTAAAGATTTTATTTATTTATTTGACAGAGAGAGATCACAAGTAGGCAGAGAGGCAGGCAGAGAGAGAGAGGAGGAAGCAGGCTTCCTGCTGAGCAGAGAGCCCGATGTGGGACTTGATCCCAGGACCCTGAGATCATGACCTGAGCCGAAGGCAGTGGCTTAACCCACTGAGCCACCCAGGCGCCCAATAAAATGTAAACTTTAATTAAAATTGCATTTCTTAGTGAAAGGGATGAAACTAAAGGTTTTCTGTATTTTTTTCCATTTTATTAGTTATTATGTTATTATTATTATTATTATTTATTTTATTATTTAATAAATTCAGTGATGAGTGTTATTATTAGTCAAATGAGATAGGGCTCAACTTTCATATTATCCCTATTTTCATTTGCATAGATATAAGTGCTGAGAAAACTTATTCACATACATTCCTAACTGGTCTAAGAAGGAGTTTTGGTACAGTGAAGTTATCTATTTCTTTGAACTCATTATTGGTTATATGACAAAAATGACTTACTGATATATCTTTAAAAATTATTTTTAATGATTTATGAATGGAAATTCTATTAGATTTTCCTTAAATTTTGTTTAGTTCAATGAAAAAGTAATTCCCTGATTTGCAAGAGCATTTGTTATCCAATTATTAGGTATTTACTTTCTCAAAACCAGCATTAATATTTCTGAAGTACTTTGCTTGGCACTTTGGTGGTTTTTACACATTGGCGCAGTTCATCACTGAATGAGGTATATGTCTTTCTTTTTTGTAAAAGAAAAAGGCGATTATGAAAATAAAAATGGGGAAAGCATAATGCTCAGTCTCTCTCAAAACTGTATTTTTTTTTAAGATTTTATGTTTAAGTTTTTTAAAGTAAACTCTATGCCCAATATGGGGCTCAAATTCATTATCCCAAGATCAAGAGTTATGTTCCACAGACTGAGCCAAGTGCCCCATACCTCTCATAAAAATGCTAAATTTCCAGGAGGGGAGAAAAAAACATAAATGGCCCAGGGGAGTTTTCTAGTCCTTGCTCAATGAAAGGCAGCACAAGCCACGGACAAGGCCACCAAGAATTGATCACTGTATGGTGGAGGCCAATCCTAGAAAAGGTGGAATTGTAAGGTGGGCAAGCCTCACAAAAGTTACCTGTAACAGGAGTTAATGTGTCTTCTTCAAGCTTTCCAATTTTCTCCTTCTCACTTGTCCTTTCTGGGAACCAGTTTTTAGTCTTCTTTTGTTTATATTTAATTCCTACTTATTTCTTTCTCCGTCCTTCCCACCTAAATTATGTTATCCTACTTTCTTAATCTGACTCTTGCTTAGCTAAATGTTCAGTTCACTTTCAACACTTTAAATAGATGCTTTTATTATTGTGAATTAATCCCCAAGTTCCACTTTGCCTGTGTCTTTTAGGTTTCAATACATAGTAATGTCATTAATGTCTTCTGGAATTTCAGTTGATTTGCAATATCAAAACCCATTTAAGAAAGTATTTTTATAGCTTCCTTTCAGCTGAAACCAATAAATAGCTTCCCTGCTTCTTCTGTACTTGTCTCTTGTCAAATCTCAACAGACTATCCATAACAGTCATTTTAAAATGTGAATAGTTCATAGCATGGTCTGCTCGAAATCCTACAAAAGATTTTCAATAAGTTGAGAATAACTGCTAAACTCTTTACCATGGCTTAGGTCACTCTCCTTTTTTAGCCATATACCTCCCTGGCAGCCCCACTCCCATGACCTCATCTGCAGTCTCCTCAGCAGACCACACTGGCCACCCTGCTTCTCCAAGAGCACAGCAAGCTTGCTGTCACATGAAGGACTTCACAATTGTGGTTTGTTTTACCTGGGATATTCCTTCTCCAGATCTTCATCCAACATGCTCAATTGTTTCATTCATGTTTCTGTTAGAATATGACCCCTTTAGGGACAGCTTTAACATTCCCTTTGTTATTTGTACTCAAAAGAGGAGTGGAAAAGAGATGAGGGGTGTCCATATATAATATTATTTATACATAAAATGTCTCTGGGAGCAGAGAAATGGGTAGTCACTGAGGAACAGAGGCTTCATATACCATGTGACTAAATCATCTAGTTCAGACTATTTTAAAAGACTACATAATGCTATTTTTAAAAGGGGGGGAAGATTAATAGAGAAGTAAAAACATTTGTTGGCTCATAGAGTTTGGGTAGATTTATGTAAGTGATGGGAGAGAAGAAGGCATTCCAGGAGACTTAAATGGCATGCATAGGAGCATAGAAGTAAGAGAAAAATATGGAACATGCTACTGAATATTTTATGCAAATTTTTATCTTCAGGGCCTAGTTTACTAGAGACAAAAAATATACCTGTCTCAGTAGGGCAGTGGAAGCTTGTTAAGGAATAATGGAAAATAATATTGCCTAGGAAGAGCAGAAACAGATGGAGGATTTTAAAATTCAGGGGAGAAGTTTAGCTTTGTTCTGCTAGGAAAAAAACAATCCATTGAAGGTTCTTGAACAAGGGAATGATATGGCCAAATGAGTGTTTAAGGAGGATTTTTCTACATCCTGGTAATGAATGGATGAATAGAGTTAAAGGCTGGAGGCAAGGCAGCCAAGTAGGCGGTACTTAACAGTTTATTCTTCAAAGGAGACCAGGGCCTGATGAGGACAGTGGCTTTGGGTTACAGGGGAAAATAATAAAGATAAGAGGTTTTTTCTTAATCAACAGAATTTGGAAAGTATCTGTATTTGAGAAATGGAGAACTGATATCAAGGTTAATTTGATCAACAATCAAGGCTTTTTATGTATAAGTTGCTCTATTATTCATGTTTGTTTATGTAACTGATGTTTGTTCATCTAATGAACAAAATGTGAAGATATATAAAACCTGATTCCTCTGTTCAAGTGTTCATTTTAGTCATTGTTTATATTTTACCAATAATCTTAGCTTATGAATATCCTTACAGAAAAATTGGTATCATCCCACAAATATTTATTTACATCATAACCCATCCCACTTTGTAGCACCCGTAATAAAAGTACTATGAGTTTAGCTATCATGACCAGGTCATAGTACTATAAAGCCAAAGGGTACAAAACTGGTAACTAGATTTTCAAATCTCACATTGGGCATATTTTCATAATATTATGCTATAGCAGATGAGTTAGCCAGTAACTTTTGGAGCAATTATGGTGTCCCAGCTATGTGCAATATCTCATTTAATAATTTTATTTTATTATTTTTTTTTTAATTTTTTATTTTTTATAAACATATATTTTTATCCCCAGGGGTACAGGTCTGTGAATCACCAGGTTTACACACTTCACAGCACTCACCAAATCACATACCCTCCCCAATGTCCATAATCCCACCCCCTTCTCCCAAACCCCCTCCCCCCAGCAACCCTCAGTTTGTTTTGTGAGATTAAGAGTCACTTATGGTTTGTCTCCCTCCCAATCCCATCTTGTTTCATTTATTCATTTAATAATTTTAAACATAACACAAATGAGACATTATTATTATTGACATTGTCCACCACTATGGAACAATGAAGCTTCAGAAAGTTAAGTGACTTGCAACAAAGTCATCTGGCTTGTAGGTAGCACCATGAGGATTGGAGCAGGCCTGGCTGACCCAAGATCTTGAGCTCTGACAGCCACATTGTTCAGCAATATCAGGACGGGGGCAAACAAGTGCCACAGAAGAGAGTTATGAGCCATTCCTGGGAATGTTAGGATAGCATGAAGGAATAAATGTTTGAATGAGCTTTTAAAGGATGAGTTGATAGGTAACAGAAAAGGCCACTGTGATCATGTGGGGCAATGAGAAATACATCTTTATTCTGCATCCCTGGTTCCTGGAACAGAGCTCCTAAAATCCTTGGAATTTCCTGAATGCTAGTGTGAGAGGGGTATCCTGTGATTTATAATAAGCCCCTTTCAATGATATCTGTATTCATGTGAAGAAAGACTCTTTTTTTTTTTTAAAGATTTTATTTATTTATTTGACAGAGAGAAATCACAAGTAGATGGAGAGGCAGGCAGAGAGAGAGAGAGAGAAGCAGGCTCCCTGCTGAGCAGAGAGCCCGATGCGGGACTCGATCCCAAGACCCTGAGATCATGACCCGAGCCGAAGGCAGCGGCTTAACCCACTGAGCCACGCAGGCGCCCCTGAAGAAAGACTCTTGATGACTCTTAGTGGGCCCCTAAATAGCTTCAGAATGGTGGCTGGTTGCCAGAGTAACCAACAATATGATTAGAGGGTTGGAAACTACCTTCAGCCCCATTCCCTGACCTCTCTTCAAAAGGATGAGGGACTGGAAAATGATTCAAGCACCAATGGCAATGATTTAATCAATAATACCTATGCAATGGAGTCCTCATAAAAACTCTAAATGGAAGGGTTTAGAGCACTTCCACATTGGTGAATGTATACACATGCCAGGAGGGTGGGGCATCCCAAACTCCTTGGGGACCCTACTCTGTGTGCCTCTTTATCTGGCCATTCATTTGTATTCTTTAAAATATCCTTTATATCCCAGGAATATAGAGTATTATATACTGGAATATCACTTCCTCCTTGATAGCACCTTCTTCTTTGGTGTTGGAGTATGGGAGCAACAGTGGAGGAGGAAGAGTAAACATCTTCTTACCTAACAACCAGCAGCTGTGTTCTCTGCTGTTTTTCCTGCCAGGGTTGTGTGTGTGTGTGCGCGCACGTGCGCACATACATATATACATATATCCTTCATAATAAACTGGTAATAATTAGTAAAGTGTTTTCCTGAGTTCTGTGAGCCATTATAACAACCTGAGGAGGGACTTGTAAGAACCTTTGATCTGTAGTCATGTTGAAGAAAAATGTGAGTAACCTGAGAACCCTTTACATATGATTGTCATTTGTAGTGGAGGGACAATCTTGTGGGACTGGGCCCTTAATCTGTGAGATCTGCATTAACTCCAGGTACTTACTGTTTTAATTGAATTAGATTGTAGGACACTCAGTTGAGTCCACAGAGAATGGGAGAACCGTTTGGTGCAGAAAACCCACAGATAATGTCAGCAGTCCTGTGGGTAGAAATGAATCATAGTTGGGATGAAGAGATGATGATCCAGATTAATCCCATTGGAAGCCCCAACTATTTGAAAGGGAACATAACTCCAGATTTTGAACAAAATGACTTGGCTAGTAGTTATATTTTTAATTCCAACAGGGATGTTGGGGAGGGAGGACACTGGACAGGAAAAAGATTATAATTTTAATCCTGAATATGTTACTGCTTTGTATTGAATGCCTAAGTGCCATATATAGCTAGTTAAGTTTTGGAATGTGGCCAGGTAGTTTAAAGCTGAAAAATATAAATCTTATAGTCTGTAAAATGAGTGTAAGATCTACCGCACAGATTTGTACTGGAGATTAAATATAATTATCTAAGCAAAAACCCTTTGAAAAGAGGAAACAATTGTTACTTTAAGATTATTTTACACAGAAGGGAGAGTTGCATTCCTGGAGGATATGAGATCCCTGACATGTAGTAAGTATTTAATACCAAGAGAAGAGGAGTGAATAAGAATATTTGAAAAAGACAGCATTTAAAAGATAGGAAGAGAAGAAGAATTTGAGTATTGCAGAGCTTTCCTAGAAATTGAGAAAGAGGGGCACCTGAGTGGCTCAGTGGGTTAAAGCCTCTGCTTTGGCTCAGGTCATGATCCCAGGGTCCTAGGATCGAGCCCCGCATTGGGCTCTCTGCTTGGCAGGGAGCCTGCTTCCTCCTCTCTCTGTCTGCCTGCCTCTCTGCCTACTTGTGATCTCTGCCTGTCAAATAAATAAATAAATAAATCTTAAAAAAAAACAAATCTTAAAAAAAAAAGAAATTGAGAAAGAGCAATTTTCAGGGGTGAAATGTATTAAAGAATTAAGTAGATTGAGAATGAATATATGCCAGTTAGAGCTGACAATAGAATGGGAAGAAAAGAAAACAATTAAATGAATTTAAGGTCACATAGAGATGAAAGCAACATTGAAGATGTTTTGCAATAAAGGGAAAGAAGGAAAGAAGACAGTAGCAAGAGAGGGAGGCGAGAATAAATGCGTATGTTAAGCAGGGTGTAAGATTCTAGACTAGAAAAGAATATCTATAAGAATAATACCCATTCTGAAACAGAAAGAGCTAGGTCAAGGACAAAGAGCCAAGTTGGTTTTATAATAGAATCATCTCTTTCTCTAAAACTGAAGCAAATCACAAACTGACAAGCTGAAAAAGTGCCCTGAATCTCTGAATGTTTTCAGATTAAGTAGGAAGAATAATCATTTGTGAGGAATAGGATGAAGCCTGAGGAAAGGGGGAATATGGAATTAGAAAAATAAGGGGAAAGATAAAACCTCCTTGGCAGCTACTCTTGGGAATATTTAGCTAGAGACCCAGTAAGAGACACATTTAAAAGGAAGAGCTATGAACTCGGTTAAAATTAGCATGAAATTGTGGTGAGCCTGATCTGAGCAATGCCTGGTTCTGTCCGCATGGAGTTGTGTGGCTAGGAGTCAGAATCAGATAACAGAGGCAGAGTAGAACCCTGGTAAAGCAGAGAATCAAAAGTGTTCAACCCATTTTTTTTTCTTGCAAATAATACATTGAAGTTAAGGTCCAGATTTCTATACCTCAGCTTCATTATGAGATAGATAAACCAGTTTCAGGATCATTCTTGGACCAAGTCCCATTCTTTTAATATCATTGCAGTGGAAAAATGATTTCCAAGATCTCTAAGCAATAATCTCATCAGTGAAATTTTAAAAATCTCATTCATAAATCAATTACTCCCGGTGAAGGTGATCTTTGAAGACTATGTTTAATAACCACTTGGAGAAATTAATTATGATATCTTTATATTTGCAGTCCCATAGCTGGAACCTTGAGAAAGGTATTATAGGGGGCACCTGGGTGGCTCAGTTGGTTAAGCCTCTGCCTTTGGCTCAGGTCATGATCCCAGGGTCCTGGGATTGAGTCCTGCATGGGTTTCCCTGCTCAGCGGGGAGACTGACTTTCCCTCTCCCTCTTCCCCTCCTCCCTGCTCTCTCTCTCTCTCTCAAATAAATGAAAATCTTAAAAAAAAAAGTATTATAGGGAGGTCTACATGTGACTATATTTCAAGTTAAAATAAGTCAATAAAGAGATTTCTAGTATAAAATTTTAAGGAAAGAATATGACCACAGAGATTCTGAACTATTTACAGCAGCTTTATTTCCAAACTATGTAGAAGTTATATAAAGTGTTAAACAAAGAGAAAGATAATAAATTTAAATTTATATTTCATATTTTCTTAGAATAAAAACTTATCTAATACACACACACAAACACACACACATCTTGAGCCTGCAAAACTATATGGAAGATCACTGACATTCCAAATTCTTTCCAGAGTGGAAATATCTTATTTGTAGCAAAAAGTAATTTTGATAGAATAAAAAAAGAAAAGAAACAAAGAATTGAGAAGGGAAAGAAGAATTTAAAAAGGAAAACAAAGGAAAAACCAAATATTAAAAATTACAATCTAAAAACCTTATAACACTTGCCAAATACAAGTGTTGGCTATGACATTTCTCTCATTTCTAATTTTTTTTTTCTCAATTTTAGTTTGTTTGGGAGTAGTTTGCAAATAGTCTCACATTTTCCTACACTATACCTATGTTCCCATTAGAGTCAGAAGAAAAAATGCTTTGAGTATAACAAATTATCCTTCAAAGATAGACTTTGGGAATTTACTACCTGCTAGTAAAAACTGGTGAATTTATACAGCACAAATATTAACCATGAAATTCTTTAAATCAGGCATAGTTCTAAAGTTTGAAGCCTTGTAAAACATCAGCTAAGAATAGTATCTTATTCAATTGTCATACTTATTTTATTTTACATACAAATAGAGAAATATTTCCTAAAGTAAAACAAAACAAAACAATACAAAAAAACCCTGTAACAGAAGAAACAAACCATGACATTGGATTTTAAAAAGTCACAGAATGTAACAGAAGCTTTCTGTACCAATTATTATGAGTCCAATATTTCTTTTTAATCTCAATAAAATCAAATATTCTAATTTAATAGCTTCCAGATAACTAGCTTATTAGCAAATGATATAAAAGTAAAAAGCTCCAGGCATACCCACAAGCCTTCTCAAATAATACTTTACTTTTAGAAGGCTATTAACTCTGACCCAGATGTAGTTTTCCATCCAAATAAATGAATCACCTCCTACCATTTTCGGCTTTTAAAAAAATAAGAATAAATTAAATCTGCACCCAGAAATGACAATGAAGCTTGTTTGTATTATAACAAGCCTACTCCTTGATTATGAAGTCTGATAGCCTTTAAGCTGTTGATATATGTTTTTAATCACATCAGCATTAAATTTTAAACAGGAAATTTCTTTGTTTTATTTTATTTTTACATCTTTTCATGCACATAAGTTTTAAGGGATTGGCTGTTGGTAATTTAATAACTTTAAACTTGTGGTTAAATAGCCATGATTTACGAAGACCACAAAATACAGGCACACACTTGCAAAAGCCACAGCTAAAGGAAAGCATATTTGTAAATATAAAGTTCTTGCCCTTGAGGTTTTATTTCTCTTTTTTTTTTTTTTAAGATTTATCTATTTATTTATTTGACAGACAGAGATCACAAGTAGTCAGAGAGGCAGGCAGGGAGAGAGAGGAGGAAGCAGGCTCACCACCAAGCAGAGAGCCCGATGCGGGACTCGATCCCAGGCCTCTGGGATCATGACCCGAGCGGAAGGCAGAGGCCCTAACCCTCTGAGCCACCCAGGTGCCCCTAGATTTTATTTATCTTAATCCTTCTTTCCTTCTTACTTCCTTTTTGCTTTTTTTTCCTCTGTATGAACAGTTTGCATCTCTCCTGGCCTAATACATGGTCTTCTCCACCTTCACATCACTAGATTGTGACTCATCTTGTCATAGAGCTTGGTATGTTAAACAGCAAAATTCCACTTGCATGTCTATTGGCTAAAGTAAAGAAGGGTGGGCAGGAGAAAGAGCAGCTCAGAAGACACTGCTGCTGGCACCTGGTGTAAAAAGCTATTACTCAAATGAGGCACCAGTGTTATCCCTATGTCCAGCTCTTGGATCATGACTTACAGTCAGCATGTTCTTGTTTGTCGCACTTGTCAGTATTTAGAATTTCATCTGTCACTGAACAAGAGTTACACGTGAATTTATTTTATCTTCAAATTATACCATACACTCATACCCTGCTCTATTTCAAAGACCACTTCAAATAGAGATTATACTTAACTAATTAATTTATTTTTTGTTTAGAGAACAAGAGAGTACGTGCATATGAGTGGGATGGGGAGAGGGGCAGAGGGAGACACAGAGAGAGAGAGAAAAAATCCTAAGCACACTCTCTTGCATGCAGTGCCCCACCCACATGGGTCTCTATCCCACAACCCTAAGACCATGACCTAAGCAAAAATCAAGACTCAGAGGCTCTATTGACTGAGCCACCCATGCACCCCTGGGATTATACTTTAAATGCTGATTCCCTGTGTATATCCAAATTTTCAGATTTATGACCAAGTTCAGTCTGTTCAGTTTTTTCATCTATTTCGTTTTTGTTTCCATGGTAAAATCTTGTTATTTGATCAAAATATACAAGGTCCTAAAAGAAATTCATACAGTCTGGTGAGGTTGCAAGTTGAAATAACTTTCAATTATACCTTTCATAATCTACCTTTCATAATCTTCCTTTCATAAAAGGGAAGTCAGGCATCTGTTGAGCTACACATTCTTTTTGTCCAGTTACTTAAGATGAATTTCATACTACATCCCTCACCCAAGAAAAGACACCCAAAGGAAAGGATCATTAGTACCTTTCACCCTTCTTTCAAATGCCAGGGAACCTGGGTCCCATCATGACCACTCTGCTGTCTTGTCCATTTCCTTCAGGTACACACGCAGGAATACTTCATACTTGGACATAGTTGTGGCAGCTGGTTTCCTCTCCAAGCTTCTGTTGTTCTTAATTGCCCTTCCATATAAGTTAGGCTTATACTATCTGGGCCACATGGGCCAGATCAGCCACATAAATGGGGCAACCATGAATTTTACTCTTTCCCTTACTTGTTCAATTGAAGATAAGGAAGTGGGGAGTGGAGGTGATTGTTTTTGTTGAAATATAAAAATACTTATGTTCTTTTAAATTTAATTTATGGCCTAAAAGTAATAATATATACAAGGAAAGGATGCTGAAAAATATTTGAAAGAAGACTGCTCAAATGCTAAAATTTTTTATTCCTCTTAAAAAAACTTAAAGCATTAGAAAAATATATAATTCTATGAAAATTTACTTTTTCTCTCATATTATATCTTTCTAAGACCCACAACAGATAATTTATTTTTCTGAATTTAATTTCCAATCAATACATCCTTTATTTTATAAGCTGTGCTCTGGGTAACATATTAAAATCCACAAAGTTTGGTAGTCAAACAGACTCCAGAATAATTGAAAGAAAAATCAAATTAGTTTCTCTATGTCGTGTTGACCAAAAGTTATATATGTTTCGCTAATAATAGACACACACACACACACCCACTTAAGGTATTTTTTTAAAATTATTTATCCATTTGACAGACAGGGATTATAAGTAGGCAGAGTAGCAGGCAGAGAGAGAGGAAAGGAAGCAGTCTCCCTGCCAAGCAGAGAGCCCTATGCTGGGCTTGATCCCAGGAAAGCGGGATCATGACCTGAGTGGAAGGCAGAAGCCCTAACCCACTGAGCCACCCAGGCGCCTCAGGTATTCATTTTAATAAACTGCTGAAAGAAAAATTGATAATATATAAAGAATTTTTTTTTATTTTTATTTATTTGACAGACAGAGATCACAAGTAGGCAGAGAGGCAGACAGAGAGAGAGGGGGAAAGCAGGCTCCCTGCTGAGCAGAGAGCCCAATGCGGGGCTCAATCCCAGGACCCTGGGACCATGACCTGAGCCGAAGGCAGAGGCTTTTACCCACTGAGCCACCCAGGTGCCCCTAAAGAATTTTTAAAATAATAAAAATACTAATAATTGCTTAAACAAGCAAAGGTCCTGAATAGATACTTTTCCAAGAAAATATACAAATGGCCAAAAAGCATCAAGAAGTTGTTCAACATCATCAGGGCAATACATATCAAAGTCACAATAAGATACCCTTTACCCACACTAGGATGACCACAACCAAAAAGACAGACAATATAAGTGTTGGCAAGGTAGCATAGAAATCAGAACATCCATACACCACTGGTAGAAATATAAAATGGCACAACCTCTTTGGAAAACAGTCTGGCAAATCCTCAAATGATTATTCATAGAGTTACCATATAATCTAGCAATTCCACTCTTAAGTAAAAATATATACCCACTTAAAAACTGTACAGGAATGCTCATAGCAGCATTATTCATAATAGACAAAGGATGGAAACAACTTAACTGCCCTTCAACTGATGAACAATAATATGTAAACCTGTATAAGAAAATCTTATTTGGTATAAAAAGGCATTAAACCTTTTCTCTGCCAACATAGTGTGTGAAATTGACTGTTCTTTGCCATGTCTTCTCAAAAGACTTTCAGGGTCAAATGATTTCTGGCCAAGAAACAAAAATAGAACCACCCCATTCCTCAATAGATTTAGATGAAAAGCTATAGTAAAATCAGTCACAACTCCAGAAAGAGGCATTGGATAAGAACCAAGCTGGGTCTATAAGGGCTCACACATGAAATGGCACACATATATACTGATGCTTCATGAAGGTCAAGTGCTTATATCCTATCACTCTATAAATATCACTACTACCTGAACAATTGATATGTTTTATTGGGGAAATGATTTTTCTATATTACTATGTTTCTGCACCAGTGGGTTGGTTCATTAATAAATATGTGAGAACTTTGGAAAAAATTTGAAAATAATTTTTTAAAAAAGCAATGAAGTATTGATACATACTACAATGTGGATGACCTTGAAAACATTATGCTAAGAGAAAGAAACCAATCACAAATTGGTTGATTGATTATCTGATTGTGATTTTGAAATGTCCAGAATAGGCAAATCCATAAAGAAAGTAGGTAAATTAGTAGTCGCCTAAAACTGGGGCAGTAGGACGGTAGCTGAGAGGAAGTAGGAAGTAAAGGAGAAGGGGATTTCCTTCTGGGGTGATGAAAATGTTCTAAAATTAATTGCAGCAATGGTTACGTACTCTGAATATGTAGAAGACGTTGCATTTTACACCGTAAGTGGGTGAATTCTATGTCAATAAAGCTACTACCAAAAAAAAAAAAAAATGTTAATCACTGCTGAAAATAACACATCACTTTTAGTAGTCCCCAAAAGGGACCTGGCATGTTAAGTCACACCAAATAAATAACACTGTCATTGCAGCACTAATAGCACCAATGTGGTGAACAATCCTTCTGCTTCCAAAAGAACACCAAAAGCTGACCTCTAAAACAACTAAAAACAGTCTTGAGGTTATTTTCTTGCTCTCCTAAATAAATATGAATTTTGGAAAAAGCTTTAGCTGGGTTACCTTTCTTCCAATGAAATCCAACAGGCAATTTAGACTTTAACCCAGAGAGTATTTGCAGTAGCAGAAATCCAGAAATGATGGTAATATAGCTGTCCTCCGTTTGTAAATGTGCCTTCAAACCAGTGTTATCCAGCTCAGATGTAGCATTTTAGGGTATAGACTAAGACCAGAAACGGGCACCTATTTATTAAACATATATTTAATAACGTAAATTTTTAAAACTAATTGCTATAAAGTTCCCTTAGCCTGTTTTCTGAGTTTCTTGCCTGCATGAGGAAGCATTCTGTTTAGTTTATGACTATTAAAAAGAGTTTTTTATTTGAAGTATTTAATATGTAGTTTGCTTTTCTTATTATATAGAGTAATGCTATATGAGTTTCCTTCATCCATGAAAAATCACAGTTTTATAATTTATGATAAAGTTAAGCAAAATTCAGCAAAACCAGAAAGAATTTGTTTATTCTTAAGAAATACTAAGTAAAGATATCAAAGTTATAATTTACTTTATACTGTATACAATTTATTATGATAGGCATCAACTCATAAAGGACTCCATTAGACACATATTGTTTTACCTTAAAACTATGAGTTAATTTAAGTGATTAAAACAACCTAAAAGAAAATTTAAAATTTTCACTATGTGTAGTGTCAACCCTTATCAAATTACATTGAATTTACCCATCAACATAAAACTTGGACATGATATCTGTCTTCTAGTAACCTACAATTTACTTATCAATAATATTTCATGCGAGTCAGACTTTGAAACAGTTTAAAAAGTATTTGGTCAAAAAAAATCCAGTTCCTTATAATTTTGATATAAACAACTAAAACTCATTTTAAGTCATATTTTTGAGATGTGTAATAGCAGAGATCTGAAGCACAATGTGATAATTGAAAGAGTATTGTACAAATTCTTGTACAAAGTTACAAGTATCTATAGAAATTTTAGTACTTGTTAAAAAGGAACTATAGTTTTTAGATATCTGTGAATTTATTTAAATAACAATCTTTCTCCTTAAGAAATAATATAGGCTTTTTATTTTTATGCATTATGTACAATAAAAGAAAGAAGCACTGTGTGGTGATGTGGTTGAAAGGTTATTATTACTCCAATGATAGAAACAAAAGTATATTATCACTTGGATGATGTCAATGAAAGGGTATCATTACTTTTTCTGAGGAGAACATTCTGGTAAGTAAACACACAAGTGCAGTATTTATTACATTTTATTCTATGTGTGTCTCCAAGGAAATCAGAAAGAAATGCAATTAGTTTGTGATATTGGGGGAAAAAAATCTTTGGTTTCATTTGTTCAACAAAAAGATCCCTGAATCAATTATACTTTCATCAGATTTCCCTTCACATTATAACATATTTTGCCAACCACCCTTTACTTTTCACACATATCTCAAGGTTAGCTTGCTACAGAGAAAGAAAATAGAAATCCCAATTCTGAAAAAAAAGTACTTAAAACTTTCAATGTTAACTCCATCCATGGTTATATATATCAGACTCCTGTATATCGCATCCTTATGTCTCCAAAAATAAGCATGTTTTCCTAAGAAATGTCATTATAATATCCAAATAAATTAATCTTTCCCAAATGTTAGATTATTATAAACTAAAATTAAGCAAATTTGCTATGTAAATTACTAACTTCTTAGAAACTACTGCTCTGCTCATTGTGCTCTGCATTAGTCCAAGTGAACTGTCAGGCCTAGAGACATTTAAATACTACTAATGATGCTATAGATACAACAGATCACACCTGAAGGAATATAGCTTAAATGTAAAGAATCATTTTTTAAATATGAAAGTTAGCAGCTGAATCTTAATACATGTGCACCTTAATGTTTTTCTCACCAAACTTTTTCTCTCCAAATCTAAGAAGTACCAATCAAAGAATAATAATAATTATTATCATAATAATAATTATATAGGAAACTACAAACTCCAAAGAATATGCATGTCTTATCTCTGTCATCAGTCTGGTATCTAGAATAAAATATAAAGTCTCTCCATAGACGAAGCTTTCATCATGAACATCAAGGAAGATCCAGCTGGGCATGCTGGCTAATTGACATTTTCCAGTTGCCTATTGTTGCTCCCATTAAGTTGAGAAATGTCTATGTAAATAATGGTCAGAAAAAACACATACTTCAATTTGCAGTCTTTCAGATGCTATTCAATTAGCATATTGGTGGTTGGATCAATTCAGAATAATCACTTTTTTATTTTAGTTCCTTTTTTGGAGATTTCTTCTTTTGAACTTTTCCCCTCACCCATAACTGATCATTTAACTCTTCTCTTTTTCCTTCTTCACAGAAATCTGTCCTTGTTATTTTGATGTCTTTATCTTTTACAGAGTGTCGTTCTACTTGTTTTCAGTTCTCTAGGATAAAGATCATGACTGTTGCCTGTCCTGATTTTAGAATAAGTCTATCCTCAGGTTTCATCATAAGCTTTGAAAATGGACCATCATTCACCGCAATTATAGCAAGAATGAACTCCCAACTTTCCCAACCACTTCTTTAGCTACTTATCAAATATGTGTGCATAACAGGTGCTACATATTTTTAAACAATTTTTTAAGGATTTTATTTATTTATTTGAGACAGAGACAGACAGAGAGAGAGAGAGAGAGAGAGCATGAGCAAGGGGAGAGGCTGAGGGAGAGGAAGAAGCAGACTCCCTGCTGAGCCAGGAGCCTGATGTGGGGCTCAATCCCAGGACACTGGGACCATGACCTTAGCCAAAGGCAGACACTTAACCAACTGAGCCACGTAGGCACCCCAATAGGTGCAAAATTCTTTAGGATTATAGGGCACTTACACAGTCAGCACTGCACATGCCTTAGTTCATTTAATCCTTCCAACTACTCTATGAGGTATATACTACTACAATTCTTATTTTACATATAAGTAAACTGAGATATAGAGATGAAGTAAACATAACCTACTCACAGAATCGCTCTAAGGCAGAACTGGGATTTAAAACTAAGTTCTCATCCAAATGTTTCTAAAACTACCATATTGCTACCATTTATCAGTCTTCCAAGCCCTCATGAAGCTAAAAAATCATACCTGTAGAATAAATATGGACTTGAAAGTAAATTATGATATCTTTTATTATTTAGGGTTGTAAAGCACCAAGGGAAGAAATTAATGTCTATTGAAAGTGATTTAAATTAGCATTGGACCAAAGGGCCTAACATAAACAATTCTGGAGTCAAATTAAAATGCAAATAAACAGCACTATTCTGGCTTCCCTTTGGCTATGATCATACATGCTTAAAATACACAATATCTATGCACTACTAAGTGTTGAACATTGTG
The DNA here is from genome assembly GCF_022355385.1 of Mustela nigripes. NCBI lineage: Eukaryota > Metazoa > Chordata > Mammalia > Carnivora > Mustelidae > Mustela > Mustela nigripes. The sequence goes on along the minus strand of NC_081561.1, from coordinate 78,149,458 downwards.
GTGTGGGCACTAAATTAAATTTTCTCTCTCTCTTCAAGAGCTAAACAATTCAGAAATAGAAGAAGGTATCAAAGAGATGAATATCAAAATACCAGCATTGCTGTTTGCAATGCTAGATTGGAGGATTCATTTTAAACATATAACTCCATGGGCTTCCTGATGCTCACACCTAACTGCAGGTTTTGAGACACCCCTCCAAAGGATAATTTAAATCTATGGGAATAGACAATCCTACCCAGACAGCTGGACGCAGGATACTTCAAACACTTAGTGTGTTGCAAAGATAGAGTCCACATGGGTGAGTGACTTTTAACAACCAGCAATATGGAGCAATGGTATTCCACACTTGCCACTTGCCATCAGATGTTTCTTTTTGCCAAAGGAAAGATAGAGTAAGAAGTGGAGGGAGTTACTCAAGATAATATATATATTTTTTTATATCCTTGAAATTCCTGCAATGCATATCAGGTACAAAATAGCAAATTCAAGTACATTTTCAGACCATATTCTTTTATAAAAATATGATATATATTACATAATACACATACTTATATAAAACACATCCTGTGTCTGTGTGTATGTGTGTATATATATACACACACTTCAAGAAACATTTTAGAATAAATTATTTTTGCAGATTATGCAAATAAATCTTTATTTAAGTGATTGCAACATAATGACATCTAAATGGTAGAAAACAGCTGACTTGCCTGACTTCTATCTAGACATATGTGTTAGAAAGACTCATGCATTTTAAGTAGTGTGTGCCATAGCAGCATATAATATAATAGTATCAGGATAACCAATTTTTTAAAATAATTCTCTCTTATATGTATATGTTTAGTTATTTTGTTGGTAACAAAAACAGTATTTTGTTGTTGTTGTTGAGCACCAGGTGGCATAATGAAGAATAGTAAGTAGTACTTAAAAGATTTTCATTCTATATGAAGACTTTGGCAGCATTTAAAACCCTCTTTTTTGTACATTTTGTAAAACCTACGTTTAAAACATTTCAGCTCACATACCCTAATAAGAACGTGCTTCTACTATCACAATGGAAAAAACTAATAATTTCAATGTCATCTCATTAGGTTGTTACCCAGATTTCCCCAATTACACTTAAAAAATATTTCGTTTTTTTTAAACTCCAATATCCATTTAAAAATTCATATATTGCAAGAAAGATTCTTATGTCTCTGAAATCACTTTTATTTTTTATTTTTTTATAATTTTTTGATTTTTTCTTATTAATACATAATGTATTATTAGCCAAAGGGGTACAGATCTGTGAATCGCCAGGTTTACACACTTCACAACACTCACCATAGCATGTACCTTCCCCAGTGTTCATAACCCCACCACCCTCTCTTTACCCCCTTTCCCCTGGCAACCTTCGGTTTCTTTTATGAGATTAAGAATTCTCATGGGGGACACCTGGGTGGCTCAGTTGGTTAAGCAGCTGCCTTCGGCTCAGGTCATGATCTCAGCGTCCTGGGATTGAGTCCCACATCGGGCTCCTTGCTCAGCGGGGAGCCTGCTTCTCCCTCTGCCTCTGCCTGCCATTCTGTCTGCCTGTACTAGCTCTCTCCCCCCCCACCTCTCTCTGATAAATAAATAAAATCTTTAAAAAAAAAAAAAACAAAAGAATCTCTCATGGTTTCTCTCCCCCCTTCCCAGATCCAGTCTTGTTTCATTTACTCTTTTCCTACCCTCCAAACCCCCAACATTGCATATCAACTTCCTCATATCAGGGAGATCATATAATTGTCTTTCTCTGATTGACTTATTTCGCTAAGCATAATACCCTTTAGTTCCATCCACGTCATTGCAAATGGCAAGATCTGAAATCACTTTTAATCCAGAGAGTCTTCCTACTCTTTTAGGGAGCAATTTTTCTTTTTTCTTGACTTTGACTTTCTTACAAAGTCCAGACAGTTGGCTTTGAGAATGTCCCAAATTATGGATTTATCTAATTATTTCAAAATGATGCATTTAACTTGTTTCTCTAATTCCAATAATTGTAAACTATAAGTTAAGCATGTGCTTTATTCAGAAGAAATATTTTTGTCAAGACTACTGTATTAGTAATGATTTATATACTTTACATTGCATAGCAGAAGAAATCGAAACTGTCAAGTGGTCCTATAATTAGCAAATGCTAAGACTGCCTACTTGGATGGAATAGTGACAGCCAGATCTTTCTATAATAAAGGTACATTTTCCCCTTCATAATTAGTGAGAAACCTATGGAGTGATACTTTATCACTGAGAAACTATCGTCCTCCCCAACTATCTATGGGCCACAGGTTTTCGCTTCCCTTGATCTTTCTGCTTAAATCAGATACCATTTTGGTGCTTTTTAAATCTACCTTTTTCCCCCTATATTAGTTTCTCTCTCTGTGTCTTTTCTTTCTTTTTTGGAATATATCTATTGACTCATGGAAATTTTTTATTCAAATATTTTATAATCATTTATGATCATTGCTATTTGTTCTCTCTTTTTTTTTTTTTCAAATTAGATCAGTGGGAGAGACTTCAATGTGATTCCCGTCTTTTGATATGAGCTCATTAGTTTCTGAACAACTTCTCACTTTATTATACCATACAATAATCAGGACTTGATTGTATTTTCCTGGTCACAATCTATAATCAGACATTTCACCAAGGGCCTTTTGTTCCTTCCAGAAGTCAGTGGTTTTCAGAAACCAAGGTCTATGCTCTAAGCATCTCCTCGTGGGATGTCACTACTTCCATGGCACTACTTTATTATTAAAGGAGAAATGCACAAATAAAGGAACTTACTACCCACCTCAAAATATTAGAAAAAGATTTTAAAAATGTATTATGAGAGAATACAAGTATTTTAAGGAACTACATGAGTGTAGAGATGAAGATTTTCTTAAGCAAGACCAAGAGCTATAAAATTTAAAAATTCTTACAGCCAGGAACACCAAAAGCAAAACCAATAGTCAGACAATATGACTGGAAGAGATATTTGTAATTAAAATGGTAAAAAATAATATGTGTAATATCCAAACACACTTATTCTGAAAAGAATAAGGCAAACAACCAATGGAAATATGCACGAAGGTTTAAATAGAAGTTAAAAGGTGAACAAATCCAGACAAACAGCAGACATGAAAAATGCCCAAATTTGGGTGCCTGGGTGGCTCAGTGGGTTAAGCCGATGCCTTCAGCTTGGGTCATGATCTTGGGGTCCTGGGATCAAGTCCCTCATTGGGCTCTCTGCTCAGCAGGGAGCCTGCTCCCCAACCCACCCCCCACCTGCCTCTCTGTCTACTGTGAGCTCTCTCTGTCAAATAAATAAATAAAATCTTTTTTTTAAAATGCCCAAATTTCATAGTCATCATAGAAATTCAAATGTCCAGGCATATTTTACTTTTCTGACTGGCAAACATTTTTAAATGGACATCTTCCTGACTCATGTGAATAGGGGATAAAGGATGCTCAACCACCTAGTAGAAAAGTGAATTTATCATATCCTTTTCAGAAATCAATTCAGCAATATCTATCAAAATAAAAATTATCTACTGTCTTTGAGACAAATTTCGAACTCCTGAGCTCCAAGTTATAGAAAGAAAGGCACAACTTCTCAGAATATACATATACAGATATGAATATGGCTGTGGCTTCACTGGCTATTGTGGAGGAAAAAAATAAACCTATTGTGGAGAAAAAAATAAATTGAAAGCTCATCAATAAAGGAATGCATACCAAAGAATGGCATACAGTCATTAAAAATAATGAATTAGGACCAGGAGAAGAGTTTCTGTAAGGTAATGAGGAGTGAAATAATTGAGATGCTAAAATGGATGTAGATTCAGGTTCTAACTTAACAAAACCAAAAAGGCCAAATTATCCCTCCATATATTGCTTATAGATACACATATTAACATAACAGGGCTTTAAAGGCACCCTTAAGAAAAGAAAAAGACAAGCCACAGGCTGCCTATGCTTTCTTCTAGGAGTCTCTTTAATCCACTTTGATCCACTTTGAGTTTATTTTTGTGTATGGTATAAGAAAGATGTCCAGTTTTATTATTTGGCATAGAGGTACCCCGTTTTCCCAACACCCTTTGTTGAAGAGACAGTCTTTCTCATTGTGTATTCTTGCCTCTTTTGCCATAGACTGACCGTAAACAGGTGGGTTTATTTCTGGATTCTATTCTGTTCTTTTGATGTGTCTGTGTGTATTTTTATTCCAGTACCATGCCGTTTTCATTACTGCAACTTTGTAGTATATCTCGACATCTGAAACTGCAATACCTTCAACTTTGTTCCTCTTTTTAAAGTTTGCTTTGGGTACTCAAGGTCTTTTGTGCTTTACAAATTTTAGGATTCTTTGTTCTAGTTTTGTGAAAAATGTTGGTATTTTGATGGGAATTGCATTAAATCTGTAGATTGCTTTGGTTAATACAAACATTTTAACAATGTTGGCACTTTTGGTCCATTAGTACAGAATTTCTTTCCATTTTGGGGGTCATCTTAAATTTCTTTCACGAGTATTTTACAGTTTGGGGACTAAAGGTCATTCACCTCCTTGGTTAAGTTTATTCCTAAACATTTTCTTCTTCTAGATGCAATTTTAAATAGGATTGCTTTCTTAGTTTCTCTTTCTGCTATTTCATTATTGGTGTATATAAATACAACAGATTTATTAATATTAATTTTGTATCCTGCAACTCTACTGAATTGAATTATAGTTCTAGTAGTTTTTTGGTGGAATATTTAGAGTTTTCTATTTATACTATCAAATAGTAAAAGTTTTACTTCTTCTTTACCAATTTGGATGCCTTTTATTTCTTTTTCTGGTCTGACTGCTGTGGTGAGGGCATCCCATATAATACTGAATAAAATGGTGAGAGTGAATATCCTTATCTTTTTCTTGATTTTGAAAATTTTTGGTTTTTCACCACTGAGTATGATGTTAGTTGAGTTTCACATATATGGCCTTTATCATATTGAGGTATGTTTCCTCTAAACCTACCTTGCTGAGAGTTGTTACCATGAATGGATGTTGTACTTTGTCAAATGCTTTTTCTGCATCAACTGAGATGATCATATCATTTTTATCATGTCTCTTGTTAATGTGATGTATCACACTAATTGATTTGCAAATATTGAATTACCTTGCATCAAGTGGGATTTCAAAATCCCACTTGATCATGATGAATGATTTTTTTTTTTATGTATTGTTGGATTCTGTTTGCCAATATTTTGTTAGGGATATTTGCATCTGTGTTCATCAGAGATGTTGACCTGTACTTACTATTTTCTGTACTGTTTTTTATCTGGTTCTGGTATCAGGATAATGCTGGTCTTGTCTAAAGAATTTGGAAGCTCGGGGTGCCTGGGTGGCTCAGTGGGTTAAAGCCTCTGCCTTCAGCTCGAGTTGTGATCCCAAGGTCCTGGGATTGAGCCCCGCATCCGGCTCTCTGCTCAGCAGAGAGCCTCCTTCCCTTCCTCTCTCTGCCTGCCTCTCTGCCTACTTGTGATCTCTGTCTGTCAAATAAATAAATTAAAAATCTTAAAAAAAAAAAAAAAGAATTTGGAAGGTCTCCTTCCTCTTCTATTTTTTTTTTAATTGAGAAGAATAGGTATTAACTCTTCCTCAGTAGAATTTCACTTGCGAAGTCCCCTAGTCCTGGACTTTTATTTATTGGGAGTTTTTCTCATTAATGATTCAATGTAACTGCTAGTAATCAGTCTGTTCAAATTTCCTATTTCTTCTTACTTCGGTTTTGGCAAGTTATATGTTTCTAAGAATTTATCTTTCTTTTAGTTTGTCTAATTTGTTGGCATATAGTTTCTCATAATCTCTTTAATCCTTTATATTTTTGTCGTGTCAATTGTCATTTCTCCTCCTACATTTCTTTTTTTTTTTTAAAAGATTTTATTTATTTGAGGGGTGCCTGTGCAGCTCAGTCAGTTGAACATCTGCCTTTGGCTCAGGTCACGACCCCAGGGTCCTGCGATCGAGACCCACATCATGTTCCCTCTACAGGGAACATGCTCAGCAGGAAGCCTGCTTCTCCCTCTACCTCTGTCTGCTGCTCCCCCTGCTTATGCTCCCTCTCTGTCTGTCAAATGAATAAATAAAATCTTTTTTAAAATTTTTTTAAAAGATTTTATTTATTTGAGAGAGAGAGGGAGAGAGTACAAACAAGGGGAAGGGGCAGAGGGAGAAGCAGACTCCCCGCTGAGCAGGGAGCCCAATGTGGGGCTCAATCCCAGGACCCTGAGATCATAACCTGAGCCAAAGGCAGGCACTTAACTGACTGAGTCACCCAGGCTCCCCTCTCCTCCTAAATTTCTGATTTCTTTGAGTCCTCTATTTTTTGATGGGTCTAACTGAAGGTTTATCCATTTTATTTATCTCAGCAAAAAACTAGTTCCTGATTTCATTGATCTGTTCTATTATTCTTTTAGTCTCTATCCCATTTCTTCCTGTTGTTTGAGAATTTTCTTGCTTCTTGCATTACTATCATCTTCCCTCTTAGAGCAGAATTTGTACTATCCCAAAGATTTTGCACCACTGGGTTTTCATTTTCATTTTTCTCCATATATTTTATTTCTTCTTTGATTTCTTAGTTGATTCATTCATTGTTTAGCAGCATGCTACTTAGCTTCCATGTGTTCATGCTCTATCCAGGTTTTTCCTTGTGACTGATTTCTAGTTTCATTCTATTGTGGTCAGAGAAGACATATGATATGATTTCTGTGTTTTTTAATTTATTGAGATTTGTTTTGTGACCTAACATGTGATCTGTTCTGGAGAATGTTTCATGTGCACTTGAAAAGACTGTGTATTCTACACAATGTGTTTTTGGATGGAAAGTTCTGAATATATCTGTTAGCTCAGTCTAATTCAATGTGCCACTTAAAGCCACTGTTTCAGGGAACCTAGGTGGCTCGGTTGGTTGGGCATCCAGCTCTTGGTTTTGGCTCAGGTCGTGATCTGGGGATCATGAAATTGGGCCCCACATTGGGCTACACACTCAGCCCAGAGTCTGCTTGTCCCCTTCTCTCCACTTCTCCCTTCACTTGCACTCTCTATCTCTCTCATTCTCTCTCAAATAAATGAATAAATGAAATCTTTGAGAATAAAAAAATAAAGCCACTGTTTCCTTGATTTTCTTTCTGGATGATACATCCATTGTTGTAAGTATGCTATTGAAGTCCCCTACTGTCATTGTATTACCGTCAATTTTTCCCTTTATGTCTGTTAAGATTTGATTTATGTATTTAGATGATCCCATGTTGAGTGCATATTTACACTTATCATATACTCCTGTTGGATTATTCCCTTTATCATTATGTAGTGCTTTTTGTCTCTTGCTATAGGCTTTGTTATAATGTCTCTTTTGTTCAATATAAATATTGCTACCACAAATTTCCTTTTGCTTTCATTTGCATGAATTTTCCCACCCTTTCTCTTTCAGTTTGCATGTGTCTTTAGGCCTGAAATAAATCTCTTGTAGAGAAAACACAAATGCATCTAGCTTTTTTATCCATTTAGTCACCCTATGTCCTTTTTTTTTTTTTGAATTTTTTTTTTGAATTTTTTATTTTTTATAAACATATATTTTTATCCCCAGGGGTACAGGTCTGTGAATCACTAGGTTTACACACTTCACAGCACTCACCAAAGCACATACCCTCCCCAATGTCCATAATCCCACCCCCTTCTCCCTCCCTCCCTCCCCCCAGCAACCCTCAGTTTGTTTTGTGAGATTAAGAGTCACTTATGGTTTGTCTCCCTCCCAATCCCATCTTGTTTCATTGATTCTTCTCCTACCCACTTAAGCCCCCATGTTGCATCACCACTTCCTCATATCAGGGAGATCATATGATAATTGTCTTTCTCTGCTTGACTTATTTTGCTAAGCATGATATGCTCTAGTTCCATCCATGTTGTCGCAAATGGCAAGATTTCATTTCTTTTGATGGCTGCATAGTATTCCATTGTGTATATATACCACATCTTCTTGATCCATTCATCTGTTGATGGACATCTAGGTTCTTTCCATAGTTTGACCCTATGTCCTTTGATTGGAATATTTAAACCATTTACATTCAAAGTAATTACTGACAGACATGTACTTATTGCTGTTTTGTTACTTGTTTTATGGTTTTTACAGTTCTCCATCCCTTTCTTCTCTTGCTCTCTTCACTTGTGGTTTGCTGACTTTCTTCAGTGATATACTTGGATTCTTTTCTCTCTTTTTTTTTCTTTTTTGCATACCTACTACTAGTTTTTCATTTGTCGGTTACCATTAGGCTTGGATATAATAGCTTATACATCTAGCAGTCTATATTAAATTGATAGCTGCTTATGTTTGGACCCATTCTAAAAGCACTAAAATTTTTCTCCACCCATCCAAATTCTCTGCATATATCATGCTTCACATTCATTGTGAATTCCTTGACTAATATTTATTAATATAACTGGCTTCACTGCTTTTGTGCTTTAACCTCTGTACTGGTTTTATAAGTGATTTATCTAGTACTTTTATTATGTTTGTATTTGCCTGTGAATTCTTTTCCTTTCCTAATTTTCTTAAGCCTGAAAATTTCTTTCCCCTCAAAGAATTCCCTTTAATGTTTCCTATAAGACTGTTTTAATGGTTTTAAATTTTGTTTGTCTGGGGAACTCTATCTTTCCTTCCATTTTGAATGATAGCCTTGCTGGGTAGAGTATTCTTGGTTTGTAGGCTTTTTCCTTTTGCCACTTTGAATATATTATACCACTTTGTTCTGACCAAGAAAGTTTCTGCTGAAAAATCAGCTGATAGCCCTGTAGGATTTCCCCTACATGTAACTATTTTCTCTTGCTGCTTTTAAAATTCTCTATCACTACATTTTGCCATTTTGATTATTATTTGTCTTAGCATAGACCACCTTAGGATGATTTTGTTGGAGACTCTCTCTGCCTCCTGGATCTGGATGTCTGTTTCTGTCCCCAGATTAGAGAAGTTTTCAGCTAAAATTTCTTCAAATTAAATTTTCTGTCCCTTTTTCTTTCTCTTCTCCTTCTGGAATCCCTATAATGCAAATTTTATTACTCTTGTTGATGTTGCTGAGTTCCCTTAACCTATTCTCATTTTTTATTATTCTTTTCTGGTTTTTAATTGTTTGTTTGTTTTTGTCTTTCAGCTTGGTTGCTTTCCAATACTCGTCTTCTAGCTTGCTGACCAGTTCTTCTGCCTCCTCCAGTCTACTACTGATTCTTTTTAATGCATTTTTAATTTCAGTTATTGAGTTCTTCATCTCAATGTGTTCTTTTTTATATTTTCTGTCTCTTTGTTGAAGGTCTCACTGGGATGCTCCACTCTTTTCTCAGGCACAGTGAATGTCTTTATGACTGCCACTTCAAATTCTTTCATTTGAGACATATTTCTCTGTGTCCTCATTTTGTCTAACCCTCTGTAATTGTTCCTGTGTATTAGGAAAACAGTTAAATCTTCTGATCTTGAAAATAGTAGCTTTTTGAAGAAGAGTTCCTGTGGTGTCCTTTGGTGTAATGTCCCCTGTTCACCAGAACCAAGTGCTTAAGGGGTATCTCTTATGTCAGTTGTGTGTGCCCTACTGTTATGGCTGAGCCTTGTTTGCCTTCAGTCCATGGAACAGCAATTGGCCCACTTTGCCTTTTTTCAGGGTTTGGTCCCTGTGCTGTTAAGGGACCAGTTTGGGGCCACCAAGGGATTTTAGTTGGATGGTGTCAACAATCAGATCAAATGCCTCCCTTCTGCCCATTTGCCTGGGCTATGGTCATACTGGACCACAAAGCATTCACTCTCTGTAGTCCCCTGAGAGGCTTTTGTTGGTGGGTGGGGCCAAGAGTCATGCCAGATGCCTGCCAGGGCTGCAGACACACTGATTGACTGGGGACTCTCTGCATTGGGAGTTATAATGTTCAGCTGCTGTAACTGTGAGTGTACCAATGAATGTGGTTATCTTCCCCTCTCCCCAGGGCAAGAGTCACTTTGGAGTAGCACAGTCTCTACCAGGACTGCTTGCAAGATGAAAGGCTTTGGGGGGTCTCCTACCCAGCATTATCAAGTTAGGTGGAGGGTGTTTGTAATGTTTCCTTCAAGTTCAACTATCTGGGCTGAGAGTGGGGTAAGTAGGGGAGAGAAAAAGGCCCCTGTTAGCTCTTTCATTCTTGGAGAATCTCCTAAAGATTCCAGCTCCTCCACCATACATTCTAAGATTAGCAAATAAGTTTGCTTCAAGTATACCCCAGATGCTTTTCAAACTGTGGCCTCTGTGCTGTGTCTTGGTGGTGGCTTTTTTGTTTGTTTTGTTTTGTTTGTTTTTATTACACTGTCTCTTTAGGGCAAGGACTCCATTTCCTATCACCCTCTGGCTCTCTCAGAGCTAATGCCACTGATTTTTTAAGTACCTGGTGTTAAGCCAGTTATAAAATTTTTTTATATATTATATATACTTTATATTTATCTATATTAATTTTTAATATTTGCTATTTCACATATACTAATATTTTTAACCTTAAACTGTATGGGTTTCAAAGCCAAATTTTATGGGAACTCATCTTCCCAGTGCAGGTCCCCCATATGTCTGCTCCTCTCCCTTCTCCATGCCTATGGGGCCCTCCCATTTGTGGTTAGTCTTTCCTGCAGTTTGGTTCCTGATCACATCTCCATCCCTCCTATATTTTTATATGTGTCCTCCTCTCCTATATTAATGGTGGCAAGTCTCCTCTGCCAGTCTTCTCATTGTTTTTTGAGCTCCATGCACTGATGTAGCGTTGTATGTAGGCATGTCCATGGGATAAGGTGACCTTAGGATCCTCCTACTCTACCATCTTTCTAGAAGTTAACAACAAATTATTTTAAAGATGAGCAAAAGATGTATATGGATACTCATAAAAAAGATATGCAAACATCCAATAAGCACATGAAAAAAGTTCAATATATGTAGCCATTAGGAAAATACATATTAAAATACAATGCAGGGGCACCTGGGTGGCTCAGTCAGTTAAGTATCAAACTTTGGCTCAGATCATGATCTCACGGTCTTGGGACTGAGCCCCACCTCCTCAGGCCTCCTGCTCAATGGAGAGTCTGCTTCTCCCTCTCTATCTCGAGCTGCCCCTCACCCCAACTCATGCCCTCTCTCTCTCTCAACTAAATAAATAAAATATTTTTAAATAAATAAATAAAATAAAATACAATGTGAGGGGCACCTGGGTAGCCCAGTTGGTTAAGCAACTGACTCTTAATTTGGGCTCAGGTCATAATCTCAAGATTTTGAGACCAAGTCCTACATCAGGCTTGCTCTAGATAGGGAGCCTGCTTAAGATTCTCTCTTCCTCTCCCTCTGTTCCCCCCAATTAAATACAATGGATAAAATAAAATTTGATACCACTGCACATCCACTAGAGTATTTAGAACAACTGACAATATCAAGAATTGGTAAGCATATGGAGATACATTGCTGGTAGAGACATACAATGGTATAATACTTTGAAAAAATGGTAGTTTGGTAGTTTCTCAAAAAGTTGAACACATACTTACTGTATAACCCAGAAATTCCAGTCCTGGGTGTCTACCCAAGAAAAAAGAAAATATACATTTACAAAAATACTTGTGTATAAATAAGCATTATTTGTAAACACTTATTTAGAATAATTCATAATGGGCAAAAAAATAGCTATCAATTGGTCAATGGATAAGGAAAATATAGTATATTCATTACTCAGCAATTAAAGGAAAAAATATTAATACATGAAACAATATGGATGAACTTCAAAAACACTGTATGAAGAAAATAGAAACAAAAGAGTACACAGTGTATTTTTAAGTTAAAATTTAAATAAATTTCTAGAATAGGCAAAATTATACAGAGAACAAGATCAGTGATTGGGGCTGGGGTAGGAGCAGGAAGGAGGTAACTACAAAGGGATACAAGAGAATTTTTTTTTTTTAAGTGAAATGTTATAAAACCAGATTGTAGTGATGGTTGCATAATGACATAAATTTACCAAGCTTCATTGAATTATATACTTTATTTATTTTTTAAATGATTTTATTTATTTATTTGAGAAAGAGAGGAGGAGTACACAGAGGGAGAGGGAGGGAGAAGCAAACTCCCTGCTGAGCAGAGGACCTGATGAGGGACTCAATCCCAGGACCCTGAGACATGACCTGAGCCAAAGGCAGATGTTTAACCAACTGAGCCACCCAGGTGTCCAAATTATACAGTTTAAATGGTGAATTTTGTGGTATGTAAATTATACTCCAATGAAGCTGTTAACATATGAGGGGATATGTACATCACTGGGAAAGGGAGATGGTGTTTGGTGGTGCTGGTGAATAGAGGGGAAGAAGGGTTGAGACAGTAACTGAAAAAGAACTTGGAGAACTTGATCAAATGCCTATCTTCAAAAATAAATGATAATTCCAATTCCTCAAATTCAGTTGACTGTCGAACAATACAGGTGTGAACTGCACAGGTCTGCTTACTACAAAATTTTTGCTACAAATACAGTACTATATGTTGGGTTGACAGCTTCAGGAATACAGGAGGAACAATAGAAATAACCACCCAGGCCGCCATCTGCCAGCCCCCTCTCCCCCTTTCCATAACCCTTGACTCTCCTGCCAAAAGGATGTATGCTCAGGTCACGTCTCCATAGGTAACCCGATACCTATGCAGGAAACAGGAGTATCAGGAGACCCCACCCCATACCCTCGGATCACCAAATATCTTACCATATATGGATGTGAGCCCATGCCCTGCCTTGGCCCGATTAAAAACCCCCGCCGACTCCCTCCCAGTGCAACTTCCCCGACTCCTCTCTGGAGTCCCGGAACCTGGCCCAAGGCTGCCGACCTCCTCCCGGTGCAACTTTCCTGGCTCCCCTTCTCCTGAGCCCCAAAACTTCACCGGACAGTGCCTTTAATAAATTTTGCCTTATGCCTACCTTGCCTGGTGGTGTGTTTACCTCGCCTGCAAAACTTTACACAATAAATGTATTTTCTCTTATGATTTTTTAGTAACATTTTCTTTTCTCTAGCTTACCTTATTGTAAGAATACAGTATATAATAATTATGTTATTGTTAAGGCTTCTAGTCAACACTAAGCTATTAGTAAAGACTTCAGGGAATCAAGTTATATGTGGATTCTTGAGTGAGTCCCTAACACAGCATTGTTCAATGGTCAATTATATTTATTTGAGTATATCAGATATGATACACAATAAAAATGTTGTTGCTTTCAACTTTCAAGAAAAAAGTATGTGACAAACAGACATTTTAATCACAAATATATCATTCAGACTAAAAATGTTAATAATCTTTAAAATTCTGTAACTAAAATATTTTGACACTGGCCTGGTAGTAACTCTGTTATATAACCATAACTATAATCCCTCAGGACATAGCATTAACTAAAAGGAAATACCTCCCTCTCTAACGGGAAAAAAAAAAAAAGAGAGAGATGCTCCAAGGTTGGTCCTCAGAGAGTATCCCTTGATGAGCAAAAATCACTGTATCACACCAACCATACTCACTTTGTTCTGAGACTCATACTGGTCTTTGGTTTTCTTACAGCTTACTGCTACTACCACCATGCTAATCAAGGAGGATTCTTCCTTTTATCAAGTTGGGTAAATAAACTGTTCTTTGGTTCCCCATAGCACAGTTGAGACACAGTTGGAAAGATTATTAACAGCTGCTTGAAGGCAGAGACCATATTCTTATTCATGTGTGTATCTCTAGAATTGATGACAGTGATTTGCAAGTATATTGTCCAGGAAGTGTAAATTAACTTATCTGGACAAAAAAGAAAATACAAGGAGTACCTTTGGTTCAGCTAAATACATCTCCCCTCCACCCCTAGAGAGTAAAGACTTACTTCTCATCCTAGTGGGACCCTAACACAATAATATTTTCCTAAGTCTCTTTGTAGTCCCTCTCCACGTAATCCTTGCAAACTACCATAGGTTCTTCTTGATGTAGAGATACTTTAAAAAAAATTTTTTTAAGATTCTATTTATTTATTTGTCAGAGAGAGAGCACAGGTAGGAGGAGCAGCAGGTAGAGGGTAGAAGTAAGCTCCTCACTTAGCAAGGAGCCCGTTGCAGGACTTGATCCCAGGACACTGGGTTCATGACCTGAGCTGAAGGCAGACACTTAACTGAGTAAGCCACCCAGACATCCCTGTAGAGACACTTTGAAGATCAAAAGAGGGAAACAGAGTCCCTGATACAGTCTATTCAGGCTCTGCCTTTGAAGTTGCAGTTTCTTGCAAAAAGAATCACTTTTTCTCCAGTTAATTCACACTAGGAATCTCTTTCATCATTAATTGATTCTCTACTTACCTAAAGCATTATTGTGAGGACCCAGTGTCCTAAACTCATCTCAATAAAATTCTAACCTCAATATTCATATGAGACAGATACAATTGGTAGCTTATAGATATGGCATTCAGAGGAGTTTGTTTCTTTGCATCATGTTTTAAATTTTCATTACCACCTTTCCCTACTTATCCTACATCAGCATTCTGCACTACCTATCCAATAAGCAAACTATGCTAACATGCTCACTTGTTCATTCTTGCCTTCCCTATCCATGTTAACACTGAGTCCTTATCTTGACTTTTTAAAGTACTATCTTTATTTCCTGAGAATTAAAAAAGGAAAGGGAAACTAGAGGAATAAAATATTAATTACTCGGTATTGACTGTGTATCTCTGTTGCTCTCCTCGCCTCAGTAACTCCTTCTCTCCTTTGCAATACATCCACTAGAATAAAGCCAAGCTTTTTGGAGCTCACATCACTTTTCAAAACCTTAAATTTTTTCTAAAACCAAATATAGCAAAAGTAGAATTACATAGACAATATCAAAATGGTTCTGTGGAACAGCCAAGCCCCTGAGCTGTGCCACATTAAAAATAAGCCAACAAATAAAGAGGTAAATTCTTCAATAGCTTCTCATGGGTCATGATACAAAATTTAAACTTTGCTGGACTCCTTGCTATGCAGACCTTAGGCAGCTGCTACGCAGCTACCACATGAACATTTTCTAAGTTACGTGTTCCAGACATAACAATGAGGTCCTAGATGGGTAATTTGAGGAGGACTTAATAAAGGACTTTTTAATAAGTAGACAGGCTCGTAAAGAATCATAAGGCTTCTACAAGGTATGGAGCATTGCCAGCCCTAGGTCTGAAGGGGTAAAGAGAGGGAACAGTTCCAAGAACCCAGACAGGGTGGCTCTATGAGAAAGGCCATTTGATAGGAGTTAAGGATGTAGAAAATCTGTGGTGATCTGGTTTCTTGGAAGAGGAAGTCGAGGAAGACACATCCTAACCATTCTTTCCTCTCACTCTCCTCTCCTGTGGTTGCAAATGTCCCAGTTGAGCCAAACACAGGGACTCTCAAGCATGAAATCCACAAAGGTCAGCACCCTGGGCATCAAAGAGTATAGAGGAGTGGAGAGTGAATCTGGAAGCCAACCGGTGAAAGTGCGCCAGCGCGTCATAGGTTGCTAATAGTTGTTATAGAAAAAGAGAGAAAAGGTGCAATAACAAAATAACTGCTGGTTGAGATAAAGCCAATCAGATATATAGAGAGAGACTGAGACAGAGAGAGAGATATATACCCCTTTTATGTAGTCCCAAGGTATGCAGAAGGATGTAGTACACAGTCTTTTCAGAACTTCATTCTTAATGGAACTCTTTCAAAAAACACACTTAGAATTGGTGTTTCATAGCAATCACCAGGCAAAGATTCACTGACCATGCATTGGCTGGTTTACCTGACTCTCTCCAGCTATGCCGTAAACTGCAGAGCAGGAATTCTGCCTTGCATCTCTTTGTCCACGTTGCCTGAGATAAAAATATTTACTGAATGAGTAAGTGAAAGTATTCATTTTCATTTTCAATACTATCTAGCTCTATTTCTCTATTCCCAATACATATCCTATACTTTTTCCATCTGGTAGCTTTGTAGTTCTCTATCATGAGCAGAATTTCTCAAGTTTGGCCCTATTGACACTAAGGTCATATAATTCTTTGTCACAGAGGGCTGTCTTGTGCATTGTAGGATATTTAGCAGCATTCTATTACATACCAGTAGCATTTTCCCTGCTGTGACAACCAAAACTGTCTCCAAATATTGCTAAATATCCCAGGGGAATGGGGTGGAGGGGGAGAGGAGGTGCCAGGTTCTTTGTTAAGAACCACTGCTATTACTCCTCTTATTAAATATAAAGGCATTTCTAAGATATTACCTTTACAGAAATTTTGTGTTTCCTGAAGCCATATATGATGTCTTCCCTTTTCACAGCCATTATAATACTGAATTTTAACCTATCACTTTCCACCTTAAATTTAATTACTTGAATTCTTTCAGTAGATTAAAATGCCATGAGAATGAAACATTCTATATTTCCCAACGTACCTGGTGACATAGCTTTCATAGGCTATAGCATATGTTCAATAAATATTTTTAAATGAATTAATAATGTTTTTTCATATGCAGAATTGCCATCATATAATTACCTTGTCTTTGCATTAAGTGAAGGGCTTTAGAAAAAGATAAATCTTAGAAATTCTGACATGACAGATATGTTTTTGTAATAGGGAACTGGGAATAATACTTGCTCACTTGCTGAGATACGACAGGCTTATGAATATGAGAAAAACAAAATTCATAAAAGCAAGTTACATATGATTTCACAGTCTAACATCAAGATCCAAAACAAGATTTCGCATCCTTTTCTTAAGTGTTATTTTTTAAGTTCCTAATTAACATAAGGATCCAAATGAAGCACTAAAAAATAAATTGAGGAGACCAAATGCATGTCTTTGGTTGGATAATACTTACCATAAAAATTTACCTTTAATACTGAAGCCTATAAAATTGTTTTCATCTTCAAAGTACTTTAAAACATTAATTATTGCAAGACTCCTGTGCAATTAATTATTAAGAGTTATTATCACTCTCTTTATTGATGGGAAAATGAAACAAAACTCTTTGAGAACACTTTCCAACTTGTTTAGGTCAGCTATAGTGTTAGAGATCTAATTTCTTCCAGTGAATCTTTTTTTCCCCCACTCTAAACCTGATTTAGGAATCATTTTTACAAAATATATTTCATGAAGTTTGGTAACAGAAACCTCAAATAACATTACCAGAGATATAAATAATAAGCTCTCTTCTTTCCACTAAATATTAAATCAAACTTCAATTTTCAGTATCCCTGTTCATGAACTATAAAACTTTAAAAAGCAGTAAGTAATTTCTAGAAATTACATTTCCATTCCTTCAGCATCATTATTAGCAAGTGGATGAACATTTTCTTCAAGAAAATACATAATCTTTTAACATTCTAGTTCAAGAAGAGATGAAGTTCAAAACACAGTTTGATGATATTCTAGGATTTATAAACATAGCACTTCCTTTAGTGAATAAAATGACATGAAATTTACTGTGTTCTGTCATATCTTATAATATATTCAGAAGTGAACCACTGGAAAAGTTTTATATATTTCTGTCAATTTTGTGTTTATAAATTTGCTATTTCTGATGCGTTATAGGTTCTATTCACAGATTTAGGAAAACGAATTGCTTGTCCCCTTAATTCCATACAGAGTGTGGATGTGTCTTTGTATTTGCTCTACTGACTCATAATACAGATATTCAAAATTATATCTGCAACCACACTCTCAACCCAAATGGATCTACATTTCCTTGGGATTGTCAGCCACTCCTGTGCCTCTTTTCCAAAGTGGTCACTTAAGTAGAAACTTCTCACTAGGCACACAGTTTCTATAACCTAAGTTGCCCTCTTTTGAGTATTTTTTTTACTTCTACATAAGAGGTCCACCTGTAACAGTTTCATTCTTAAGAAAATATGAACTAATTAATCAGCTTTAAGATTGTATGCATCAGGGGATGCCTGGCTAGCTCAGTTGGTAGAGCATATGACCCTTGATTTTGGAGTTGTGAGTTTAAGCCCCATGTTGGGTGTAGAGTTTACTTAAAAAAAAAATTAAAAAATTATAGCCTTCAGTTGCATAATAGTTTAGTGTTAGAATGTGCTTTCTTCAGAAAGGAAGGAAGCAAACAGAGGATGGTGAGAGGGACACTGAGTCAGTGCTTAACATTTCAAATAAAGGTTGTCCACTCAGTATAAAGGAAAGTGAGGGAGAGGAAGAGACATTATGGGGAAGGACGGAGTTTCTACAGTATCAGGGAGGAGGATTGCATTAGGAGCAATCATTGTCCATGATGTTATTTTTTCACTAGTGGGATGTTTCATGACTATGACCTATCACGGAAGTCTTGAACTTTGTCAAGAGAGAGATAAAGTTAACTCCCAAAAAAGAGCCACTTCAAAAGCTTGCCTTGAAACAGCCTCTTACTTACTATTTATACATTTTTAGGCATCTACATGCTTGCCACCACTATGACGTTAATCAGGATGTGTAGGCGAGTGAAATCAAGAGTGGAATGAGAAAATATTCCTGAGATGATACAGAAAGAGCAAACGCTAACATTTCCCCTAAGTTCACACTGAACATGCCAGTATAAAAATACCCATAGTCAGAAATACTTTGTTTGCTCCTTTGTTTTCGTACAGAAATCATCTGAGTCTCCAGTGATTTGAATAAAAATTTGGCAAAGTGTGAGTTAAGAAGTGTACTTTAAGTTAAAGCTTAGATTAGGATACTGTTGTCTGTTAAAGTATGAATACGTTTTTTTTTATTATGTTATGTTAGTCACCATACGGTGCAATATCAGTTTTTGATATAGTGTTCCATGATTCATTGTTTGCATATAACACCCAGTGCTCCATGAAATCCATGCCCTCCTTAATACCCATCACCTGGCTTCCCCATCTCCCCGCCCCCTTCCCTTCTAAAACCCTCTGTTTGTTTCCTGGAGTCCATAGTCTCTCATGGTTCACCTCCCACTTCAATTTCTCCCCCTTCATTTTCCCTTCCTTCTCCTAATGTCCTCCATGCTATTCCTTATGTTCCACAAATAAGTGAAACCACATAATTGACTTGCTCTGTTTGACTTATTTCACTCAGCATAATCTCCTCCAGTCCCATGCATGTTGGTGCAAAAGTTGGATATTCATCCTTTCCGATAGCTGAGTAATATTCCATATAGACCACATATTCTTTATCCATTTGTCTGTTGAAGGGTATCTTGGCTCTTTCCATGGTTTGGCTATTATAAAAAAACTTCTACACAGCAAAGGAAACTGACAGCAAAACAAAGAGGCAACCCAAAGAATGGGAGAATATATTTACAAATGATACTACAGACAAAGGGCTGATATCCAAGATCTATAAAGAACTTCTCAAACTTAATACCCAAAAAACAAATAAGTCAAAAAATGGGCAGAAGACATGAACAGACACTTCTCCAAAGAAGACATACAAATGGCTAACAGACACATGAAAAAGTGTTCATCATTATTAGCCATCAGAGAAACTCATATCAAAAGCACATTGAGATACCATCTGATGCCAGTTAGAATAGCAAAAATTGACAAGGTAAGAAATGACAAATGTTGGACAAGTTGTAGAGAAAGGGGAACACTCTTACACTGTTGGTAGGAATGCAAGTTGGTGCAGCCACTTTGGAAAGGAGTATGAAGGTTCCTCAAAAAATTAAAAATAGAACTACCCTATGATCTGGATGTAGTGAAAAGAAGGACCATATGCACCCTGCTGTTCATAACAATAACGCCCACAAGAGCCAAACTGTGGAAAGAGCCAAGATGCCCTTCAAGTATGTTATTTTAGAGAAATGAAGGGGAAGAGGGAAGCTGGAAGGACAGAAATAAGGACAGAAGAAAAAAACCATAGAGACTCTATAAGATTACCCATTGGCCATTTTTGTCTTATTTTTACATCTTAAAAATTTTAATAGAAGTATAGCTGACATACAATTTTAATATTAGTTTCAGTTGCAAACATAGTAATTTGATAATTATATACATTACAAAATGCTCACCACAATAAATATAGTTACCATCTATGTCACCATAGTTATTGCAATATTATTGCTTACGTTGCCTATGCTGTACTTTTTATCCCCATGCCTTATTTATTTTAAAACTGGAAGTTTGTACCTTTACCTCTTTCCATTAACTATTTTTATAAGTGTCCTATCATTTCAGTTCCACAGCATGCTTGTAACAGATGTATTTATATACTAATTTTTTTTAAATAAAAAATGCTTAAAGCTGTTAGATAAACTGCCCAAGATTACTCAATAATATGAACAATTTTAAACCAGATCTAGTGTGAAGATCTAGATCTTGAATCTAGAAAAACCACATTTTTGTACTTTGCAATCCTAATATGTTATTACTCATTTAGACTAATGAACACTTTAAAATCTCGTATCTTAGTGATAGTATCAGAACCAAAGAAAGTAGTAAAGGATAAATGTGGGGTAGGTGGAAGGAACCATTCAAGTAAAAAGGGCAAAAAGGAAGTTCTTGAACTAAGTTGTGTCCTCTTTAAAAGTTTAAAAAAAAAAAAAACAGATCAGGAGTTTGTAAAGGAAACTTGCAACCAGCACATTTATAAAATGCAGCTTCATGGAAACCAAATACATTGAAATAAAGCAAAACAACCAACTTATGATCAACTCATGAGTTAATAATAATTAACCAAAATTCTTGATTAGCACAACAGTCCAGGATACAATATAGATTTATTAACTGGTTAGAATATGACATGATACTATCATTTTGGAAGACTAATAATATGTGCTGAGAGAGATAAAGAAGAGAAAGAATCCTAGCACTGACTTGTTTCTAGATAGCTCTGCCAAAATTCAGTGCAATGTCACTAATCCTACCATGCATTTATCACCCATAAGAGAGTTTTCAGTTTATCCAATGCCACTCATTTCTCAGCCAAAATGACAGTGACAAATCAAATGAATTTCTCAAATATTTCTTCAGGTACTTCTAATGGTTTATTAAATTCCAGGAAGTACATATTCAATCTACTGTTTTCTAGCTATTCTCAAAGTTTGTAATTCTACATGAACTACCAATTTCAACATGATTTATCCTTTATAAGACTATGTTATTTACCACCTATTGATTCCATTGCTCTAAATTTTGAAAATGTTCTAGCCTATAGGAAGAACAGGTTTACCAAAACCAATTAAGTTTTTTTATGATCACATACTCTTTTTATTTTACCTTTCATAGAATCTCTCTATTTCATATAGACATAAAAATCTCAAAATAGAACTTAGAAAAAGTCTTAGGTGATGATTTTCTGAAGATATCAGTTCCTTAAATACCTAGAAAGTTAGAGAGGTTGTTGCTCTTACAGAAAGAAAGATAACTGGAAGCTCTTGATTTTTTTTTTAATTTTCTTGATAAAATAGATTATAATTTTGAGTAGAATGAGAATTACAAAAGCAGAGGTTACATCTTCTATGTTTTGTGTGGGTGTGTGTGCGTGTGCTTTTGCTATCATGGAATTTTGATGCTTATCTGGAAAAATCGGAAATATGAAGTATCATATCTAGTTTCATTGTGCCATTTTTGTTGTTGTTGTTTTAAATGTTGATATTCCTTGATGTACTATTTAGGATTTGGACCAGCTGCATGAGACAGAAAACAAAAATTAATAGTGGCTTGAATAAAATAATAGTATAATTTTCTCTCCTGTAAGAGGATTCTGAAAGAAGGCAGAGCTTTCAAAGACTTCTTTCAGTATCCCCGCATGTGCTTCCCATCCCAAAGGTCAGCTCAGAATTCAAAAAAGAAAAAAGATGAAGAGCATAATTCCTTTTTTAAAGGAGACCTTGCAGAAATCTCACAGAACATTTCCACTTATATATCAATGGAAAGAAACTAGTCACATGGTCATACCTAATTATAAGGAAATGTAGAAAATAGTCATTTACCTGGGCAGTAAATCAGTTTTGTTACAAAAGAGAAACAAATGGACAATTAAGAGGCAATTAAAAGTCTATGCTGCAGACTTTCATATTTGTCTTTGTCTTTCATTTTTAAAAGCATTCTTTAAATCCTTTTTTCTTTTTCTTAATTAGGATCCTCACCCAATGTGGGGCTCAAACTTATGACCCTGATCTCAAGTTGCATGCTCTACCAACTGAGTCAGCCAGGTACGCTTTATACCCCTTTTTAATCATTTGCTATGTTGATCTTTCTTTGGATAATGGCTTTCATTATCTAACATCAAACCAATCAACCCTATATCATTGTCACTGTCTTCCAAAACTATTTATCATTCTGTCTTCTCTCCTAAATTCCTAGTTTCCAAATGCCTATTGTCATTTTATTAGATATTCTGCAGTGTGACAGAGACAATGCCATGGACTTACCAAGCCCATTCTCTCTTTTGGAGGTCCCATAAGAAGAGCACACTTCTTAGGCTACCTTTACTATACAGTTGAAGCCACTCTATTAAATTCAGAACTAAAACACTGACAGAAGTGACATATTCTTTAAAAATGTCATTTGATAGTTCATTCTTTCTCATTCTTTTGAGGCAGGAAGTGATAAGCTCCAAGATGGCAGAGCTACATAATTAAAGGAACCTACATCCCTAAGTATTGCTTAAAGGTGCACTCCAGGAAAGACCTATACCCAAATCCCCATCAGACATCATGTTGAAAGTCTGAGATTTGCAGGGTGCTTGACTGGCTCAGAGGGCTGAACATGCAACTTTCAATCTTGGGGTTCAAGCCCTACACTGAGCATGGAGCCTACTTTTAAAAAAAGAAGTTTGAGATTTATAAGATTACTTGTTCCAGTAATAAGCATTAATTACATTCATCAATGCAAATAGGCATCAATAATTTTGAGAATCACTATATTCTCTAGAGCATCAGATATAATTCATATTAGATTAGTTTGGTAAAGAGAACAAATCGTGTTTGGAATTACAACTTTTCTTCATATGAACCAGATATTTTAACATCCAATGTCAATCAAATTATGAAAGATAGAATAATTATATATAATAGTGTAAAGAGAAAATAAAAATCAGGACAAATTCTTAGCACTTTTCCAGAAAGTCTAATGACTTTGCTTAGCATTCCTTCATTGCATTGTATATCTACTGTTTCTACTCCTGGATCATAGCATCCTTGTGAACAAAGCTGTTGTCTAATCTGGTCATAGCATAAACACAGAATATCTTGCTTTGTATGAAGTGGGTGCTCAATGATAATGATAATAATGCTTATGAAGATGATAATGAGAATATTGGTAACGTTGGGGCAAAATGTACATTGGTGTCATTTTATCAAGATTAGGAAATATGTAATCAAATCATATGTACTTTCAAATGAGGAGCTTAGAGTTGAAATTAAGTTATTTCCTCTTCATTTACTTTATCCCATTTCCAATTTCCAGTGTAGAATTTATAGTGCTAACTTCAGTTTTCGTTCTTTCTTCCCTCTCCCTGCTTTTTTTTTTTTTTTTTTTTTTTTTTTTGCTGCCTTACCTCTGATCACTTCCTCTGATCACTTTCACTAAAACCTTCATTTAGGACTTTCCTCTAGATTTTTATTTGTAAAATGAATCAACACATATAAAATCTTACTTAGCACCATCATCTTTTCATAAAAATAAGTCCCTTCTCCAGAAATCCAAATGTCAACATTGATACTTCACTTTTTTCCAGCTGACACCTAAATAATTAGTCTTTTAATGTCTCCATGCCCTGAAAGAAGTCACAAGGATTCCCTACTCAAATAAAGAATTAGGATAAATGAGCAATACTGCTAAGATAAGGCTCTATGCACACTTTTTAGGCACTTAAAGGTAAATTACAATACCGATAAGTGTTTTCAGATGGGAAATACAAGGACAGTCTTTTTAATGCTATGCAATGTGTGCAGAAATAATAGTGATATTTGTTCTAGTCATTTGGGCAGAGATTACATTAAAGTCTTACGGAAGATGAGACAATGGGGAATGAGGAGAAATTTTATACAAACATAATAAGACTCCTTTGAAAAATAGTTTTAGAAAAATTAGAAGGCTTTTACTGTTAACTAAGACAAGACAGACAAAGGAGAGGAAAGAAAACAACAAAAAAAAGGTATTCAGGAGAGAAGGAAAAGTATGGACAAAGGATTTTTGTTTTGTTTTGTTTTTTTAAGTAGTGCAGAAAAAAGACCCCCCCCAAAAAAAAGAGAGAGAGAGAGAGATTACAAAGAGCACAAAATAACACAGACCTATCCTGTTCTACCTTTTTCCAATTATCCCTGAAAAGAGAAAATGGTCATGAACACAGAAAAGAGATGGGGTTATCCCAGGAGTGAAACCGCTGGGAAGCAAGCACGCGAAGTGCAGGGACAGTATCAAGTGCGAAGGAGATTGTTGCAAGTACAAAAGAGAAAATCACCCACTCTATTTGGTGACACACCACACCCCACAAAAGAAGATTTAGAAAAAAAATTCTTCACAGTTCCATAGAAATTCAGCCAGCTGATACAGAATTTAAAAGGCCCAAACATGCCCTCTGTGTGTGTGTGTGTCCACACCTGTGTTCCCTTCCACTAGCCACCCTGAGACTCCAGCCCGAGTGTCCACCTTACAAAGAGCACTGGGCGTAAAATTCTGTCACTAAGTGCCTGAGGAAATGCTCATAAATTTCAAGTGCTGTTCTAGAGAGGGGGACAAAAAGCTTTCCTTATGCCCAATGATGCTTTATAGTTGGGAAATACACAGCACTGATGTTATGTAACTGATTTTCATAACAATCTTTTTTCTTAGGGAGTATCTTTATACTGTCCAAGATCTTGACTTGGAAAAAGAACAGAAATGGAACAGTAGAGGAGAAAAGGGTTAATCAGAAAACAAATTGAGTCAAATCTCCCTCAGTGATGAATGGAATGATAGATGTCAGTGCCAAATTGCCCTCATATATGTGGAAATGGGGTATTGCTTTTCAGGAGATGTTACTGTTGATACAAATATGTTAAAGAACCAAATTAGATGTTCATAATACAATCATTTTTGACCTGCTGAGAATGATGTGTAGGTATGAAATAAAAATCACAGTTGGCAATTCTATTAAAAAAAAAAAAAAACTATCAATTCTGGGCCACGTGGGTGGCTCCGTGGGTTAAGCTACTGCCTTTGGCTCAGGTCATGATCTTGGGATCCTGGGATCGAGCCCCACATCGGGCTCTCTGCTCAGTGGGGAGACTGCTTCCCCCCCCCCTCTCTGCCTGCTTCTCTGACTACTTGTGATCTGTCAAATAAATAAATAAAATCTTTTTAAAAAAAAAAACTACCAATTCTATATCATATGTTCCTTAAAAACCTAGGATGTCAGAGCTTGCTTATCTGACACAAAAGAATATAACAGATAACTATGTGAGTTTTTTTTCCCTCCCTGAAATAGATCATAATTTCGAGTGGTTTAAGAATGACAGTAAACCATAAGTTACCTCTTCTATTGATTTGTTATGCTTTTGTTAGTAGGTACTTGTGATGACTACCCAGAAGGTGTAAAAAATATGCAATATCAAATCTGGTTAGAGTGGGCCATGGACTTAGGTTAAAGGAAGCACAAGATCTATAGAATTTAATCTTTAAAAATTTATCTTTAGAAGAACAATGTGGGAATAATATAAATCAGGAAACTATGAAAAAAAACATAATGGAATAGATATCAGTGTAGAGTACTCTGTTTAAGAAAAAGGAAGAAGAAGCAAAACCTAAACCTACAAGGACTCCAGACACAGGTCTTTCACAATTTAGCTCACAGAGACGTCATAATCATCCAATGGAGACAGGACATTGCTGGTCAAAAAAGCAGGAGGGAACTGCGGAAGAGAGTTGAAAAGGAAGGATTTCTCCCTGAGGAAACAGACCAGAACTTAAAAGAGGGATATCTTCACTGCCTTATGCCTCTATAAAGGGAATTGAATAAGGACTTTCACTTTTAGCCCTACTTTGTATCTCTTCCCTACTGATTTTTTCTCCTGAAACCACTATAATCTATTTCTATATCTAGTATTCTACTGACTCTGTTCTCAAAAATCAGCCAGGCACTGTAAAATGTCTTTGTGAAATACTTGCAACAACAAAAAATTACATCTATCAACACTGCATAATTAATTTTTTATGACAATCTTGTTCAGCAAAAAATGTTCTTGGCCTTAGTTAGAACTTTTAACCATTATTCTATAATAGAATACAACTTCAGTCTCTATAATATTTTCAATTTTTCAAGGCTGCTTCACTTATGTTCAAGATAAATATAACTTCTCCTGGTTTTGAAGAAGTTGAAGAAAATAAAGCACCAAAGGGTTACATGGCTAAATCTTGAAACACATCTTGTGGTTCCCAGCTCATTAAACAATAGAAGAGTTAAATTCTCTACCCTAT
The DNA here is from genome assembly GCF_022355385.1 of Mustela nigripes. Lineage (NCBI taxonomy): Eukaryota > Metazoa > Chordata > Mammalia > Carnivora > Mustelidae > Mustela > Mustela nigripes. Next base: position 78,123,043 of record NC_081561.1, on the reverse strand, counting down.
ATATAATCCAACCTGTACCCAGCAGTACATTTCAACCACAATACTTAAACTAGTTCATAATTAAATGTTAGTGAGATGTTTTAATTAATCTCTTGTCATACAAAAATAATCTCCATATGTCTGTTTATATCTTCACTCTCCACAAAGCATGGTCCCTGGCATGATAGATACTTGGTGCATGAATGGGTAGATGATTTTCTTTTCATCAAATGGTATCTAATCTTTGTCCCTTCATCTAATTTTACTTCAACTGCATCGCCTGCAATTTCCTTGATACACTTAGATGTGGCTACATGTACACATCTATTTCTTTCTACTAGTCTGTATATTCTTAATACTGCAGCCATCAAGAACCTAGTACAAGCCTCTTTCCTGTGATGGTATCAAATAAATTGTTGAGGAAGTGAGGTTTTTCTCCACATAATCTAGGAAGCTGTTAGAACAATTTTTAAAGTGCTATGATCACTTGTTAGGCCAATCACACAGTAAACATTTGATGAATTTCAGGACATCAAATCCCAGACTTACATTTTATAAGTGAGTGAATAATTTTCTCTTAATCTAGAGCCATGATACATATTATAGGAGCCATGACTTCTGTTAATCCACAGGAGTTCATAATCTTCCTTCTAGAAGGATCCTTCTTAAGCCAGTATCACAGAGCCAGTAAAGGAAAAAATGAACAGACCGGATATTTGAACTCTGACATCTCTTGCCAATATTGCCAGTAATTGCTCTCCAAGGGTACTGAATTCCCTAAAATAGGTGGAGATGTGTGTGTGTGTGTGTGTGTGTGTGTGTGTGTGTGTGAGAGAGAGAGTTCTACCTCTTGTTTTCACGTGGACATCAAGTCCCTATGCTTAAATATGAAAAATGCCAATAAATACAAAAGCTTGACCTAACATTCTATACAAGTATAAGTTGCACTTGGTGGAACTAGAAAACTGAACAATTCTAAAAGATTTCCTCCACACTTCATACCTTAAAGGGAGAAGTGACATTTTCAGTTCTTGCTTCTCAATCGGGAATAAATTCTCCTAATTTAAGAAGGGAAAACAGCAGTAATTCAGAGACATTTTAAAGGTCAGTAATATATGACATAGAATTGAAGTCTGTGAAGAAAATCACTACTTTGAAAGGATAAAACTCTCAACCAATCTTCAACTACACTAATTAAAGTGATATCTTCCTAAAGAAAAAATGCTAAGTCAGATACTTCACAAAATAAGGCCTAGTTTCACTGAAATTCAATTTCATATGACCAAGAAGTTCTTAAATGTCATTCAAACTCCTACACAAATGTATCAATAGTGATGTAAAAAGAGACATCTTATTGATCATATGATTCAAATCTGAATTTCCTTACACCCAGGCTGTATTCATTAAGGGTTAAACTTTGTCTTATGTATATGTCTGTTTTAAGGGTCAGTTGCGGGAATCATCCAGTTCCTTTAACTTCCCTACAGACTGCATTTATTTTATATCTGAAAAATAGCTGTCTTCCCTATCCATCGCTAGTTCTTGATCACCTGCTTTTTGATCTGTTTTCACTCTTAGTAGTCATAAAAATAAGAAAAATGCCTGAATAGTAAATTGTTAAAAGACTTAACTTAAAACCTGCCTGTAAATTTTCAATTTTTTAAATTTCTCATATATCACCTCCAGCTTCAGTCTGATAATTAAAATTGGTTTTACTGCAGACATAAAAATTATTATAAATATGTCTAACCTGAAAACTAATCCCCCCCCCCATCCAATTTGCTTTGCTCCTAAAGAAGTATAAAGTGTACCCACAAGCCTAAACAAGAGGCTCAAGTTCAACCTCTGAGAACACAAGACAGGATGTCTTAGTTCAGGCTGCTATAACAAAATACCATAAGCTTATAAACAACAGAAATCTATTTCTTACAATTCTGGACACTGGAAGTCCAGGAATAGGGTGCCAAAATGGCTACATTCTGGTAAGAGCCCTCTTCTGGGTTACAGACTTATTGCTGTATCCTCACAAGGAAAGCAGACAGGGAAGTGAACTCTCTTTTGACTGTTTTAAGGGTACTAATCTCACTTTTAAGGGCTATACCTTCATGGCCTCTTCTAATTCTAATTACCTCCCAAGTCCCCAATCCGTAATACATCACCTTGAAGGGTAGGGGTTCAACATATGAAATTTGGGGAGATATAACATTCAGTCGTAACATGAAATAATTGCCATATTAGGTAGAACATTGAAAGGGATCAGAATATACCATTCCAGAATATGTTACTTGGCATAAGGATTATTTTGAACTAAAGGTAATTGAGAAGCAGTAGGTTTGGGAAGAACATTCTGCCCTCCCCCTTTCTGCCTAAAGGCGGAGCACAAATTTCCTTTTGTAAATGTGTCAAAAATTCCTATTTATAGTTATGCTCCCCTTTCCAGGAAGAGGAAAACAACTCTTATCTGCATATGAAACCATACTCAAACAATCCTTATCTACTATTGAAAGACCCGCGGATCCCCTTACCCAGGAATCCAACACTGCCACTGGATGCAATCAGCAAGAGGTTTATTGTTGCGCAGGTACCGGCGGGTGTTCGGCAGCTCCAGCTAACCGAGCACACTGACCGGAGTGAAGCGGGGTCTTTTATAGGAAGGTACAAACAAGTTTTGGGTGGGGCGCAACTGATTGGTTGACAGTTAGAACTTTTGAAAAAGGCCTTAGTGGAGTTTGCTGATTGGCTTTGGGGACCCGCGCGCGCGAAGAGAGAGGCGGGAAGGGGGAACAAGCTGATTGGTTCTGAGGGCCCGCGCGCAGGAGGAGAGAGGCGGGAAAGGGGAACAAGAAGGGGGAAGGGAGGAACGCCATCATGGCGTCTCCATTATTTCTATAAGCCAAGCAGTTACAGAAGGGCAAGAGAGCGATTAATCACGCAATTAATAACCTAATCTACACCTAAAAGCCAGCGGTTCACAGAAAAGCAAACAAGCGGTTAGTTATCCTATCTATCTTCTAGGGGAGGGGGCTTTTTGGGGGAGGGGTTTTTCACTATACATTTCCTGGTCAACTTCCCACAATTTACTGCCCCTGGTAGCCCCAAATCCCTTTACCTTTGTCTAATCACTTCTCTTGTTTATTACTCCTTGTTAAAATGGTATAGATGGTCCAAATCTAACTGCCTTTTTATGTTTTCACTATTTTTCTGTGGGGCTGCATATACAGAAGATATTAATGTCAAGAAACATATGCCTTTCCTCCTGTTAATCTGGGGTTTTTGTCATTTTAATTTACAGGCCCTTCAAACTCTGATCCTAAAAGGGTAGAGGAAGTTTTTCCACCTCAGCAATGCTTTTGGCTGCAAGAAAAAAAAAAAGCCACTAAAACAACTGACTTATTAGTAAAGACATTTTTTATGCTATATGTGAGTTCACAGCTGTGGCAGGGCAACGGTTAGTTGGTTAATTCAAGAATCCATTATACCACAAAGACCTTGGGTTCTTTCTATCTGTCTCATACTGCCATCATTAGAATGTAGACATATGTCCTTGGGCTTGTCCTTTTAGGATAGCAAGATGTCTGCAGTAGCTTCAAACATTACATCCTCTCACAACAATATCCAAAAAGACAGAGTAAAGATGGGACATATTCTCTTCCTTACATCCTTAAATAAGAAGGGCTAAAACTGTCCCAAAAGCTGTCCAACTGATTTCCTTTTGCATCTTACTTGCCAAAATTCTGTCACATGCCCCTGCCAGAATGAATCACTTGGCAGGGGTATGGAATTACCATAATTGGCTTGGACTAATCAAGCTTCACCCCTAGAGCTGGGGAGGAAGCCAAATTCTCCTGATGCTCAACCTCCCTGGACAGAGCATGAACAAAACCAGTGCATGCAGAGCATGGAGACCACCAACCAACACTGTCTGTCATGTTTTCTAATACTACCTTTTTTGTTCTGCTCATGCATTCTTTTCTCTCTTACTTTCATTATATACTTAAGTACTGACTTATTTTTCACAGCCCCAAGTTTGTAGCACCAGCTTAAAGAGTTCCCACTAGACCACTTTGTGGCATGTCTTATAAATAGGCTAACATTCAGTTCACAAAAGAAGCACTTACAAGCACATTAAGAAATGCAATTTTCCATTAACCTTCCTAATCTTTGAAGATCAGCAACATAATTCACTCAAGATACCTGGGGGGCAAGAACTAGCCACAACATCACTCAGTAGATTCTATTACTTTAGCTCTTCAGACTCAAAGATTATAATGTTTGTGGTATCTTATAAACTCCTCAAGAGCAGAACTCTCATCTCCCACAGTGATATGTTATGGACAGTTAATAAATATTTATTGGATAAATTAATAAATTAGTGTTATTCTTTCTGTGATTCTCTTTTATATTCTGACTAGGTGAAGACTGCCTTTTGGAAGCTCATTAAATGTCCTTTATCTGTTTATGGTCTGACTCTCCTTTAACCCGGAGAATCTGGATTTGTTCTACACCATTCTACACCACTGGCTCTACATTAGACTACACATTCCTATTTCACAATACTTCATAGATTTGTGTTATTGCTTGACATATCATGTTTGGAGATTTTAATGCTAGCATTATTTCTCCGAATATCACAGGGTTGGAAGGACTCTGCTTCAGGATGCTCTCTAACATGGGCTAGTGTGAAAGGCCTTTCATGAGCTAGCTTTTGCCACACTCTAGGATTGTGTCATGACTGTTGACAATTCTGCCAACATTCTGCCATTTAGTTTGCAATTTCCATAGTGTTCTCTACTTTACACCTCTTTGATTTATTTTTCTTACAGTTTCTTCTACCTGCCCTTTTCTACCTGGTCTACCTTTGGGACTCATCTTGAGATTCTGAAGTGTTTAATATGAATATTCTTGTGTTACTTTATTCTTTAGTTCAAATGGAATTATTAATGGCAAATAATACATCCCTTTCAAACTCCAATGAACAAATTTCTTGCTGAAAACAATGAACAAATTGTTTTAGCACAAAATTTTGAAATTGCTCCACTATAAGTTTTCCCTTTCACAGCTAATATTTTGTGCCACCATAACTGCTCCATTCACTAAGGATTTCCTATCATTCCTTATAAAGGAAACACCTCAGAAGCAGTAACCTTGTTCTTTCCACTGATGTATTTCAAGTTCCTAGAACAGAGCCTGGCTCATAAGACCAGCACTCTGTCATTTTGTTGGGATGAAGGAATGTATTTATAGCTTCTATATCCATGCACATCTAGTTGAAAAGTCCTTGCAGGTTTTTTTTTTTCTTATCATTTTTTCTTATCCTTGTTTCTTCTTTTTCTTCCTCACATTAAATCTTTTATGCACTTATATATGCTATGTTAAAAAAAAAACAACCAACTTCATCTCTTTTCACTTTCCAATCTGTTTTATACACCACAATTTCTACTTTCAAAAATATTTAAAGTTCCCATTCTACCAATATGTCTTATTGGAAGCCAAAGCCTTCTATAATTTGGCCCAATTAATTCAGCTCTAATGCAACTTGGATGTCTACTCATCATTTCTGAACAAATTTATTTTACACTCTCCTGCCTTATATCATCCATTCATACTCTTGACCTTTCATAGAATGAATGCTCCCTTTTCTTCTGTATATGTCCCTACCCATGGACATTTAGGTATTTAGGTCCCACATTTACTTCCTCTAGAAGGTCATCCCTGATTATTCCAACAGCTCCCCAAACAATGAGAGCAATCATGATTTTAAAGCTGAGGAAAAACTAAAGGAATGTAAGACTTCTTTTTACAGAGAACAATGCATATCCACATCTGCCCAAAATCCAAGAGTCAAAAATGCCTCTGATCTTCTGTGCCATTCACAAAACTAGCTTATATCTTCATGGTATCAGCTGTTTTTCTCTTCAACTAGATTATATATCCTTGGAGGGCAATGTTGTAAACAAGTGTACATTTCCATATAAGCACCACAATGTCTTGATTAGAGCTTAATGTTTAAAAAAAATAAAAAATCTGTAGCTTATTGAAGTCCTTCTTAAAAAAATTTCCAATAAGATTATTAACAACTAAGCTTCTACATTTTTCTACTCATGCTACCTACTGCAAATATATGTGTGTTCACAAATATACTTTTAAGAATCTCCAAATGATATTTAATTCCATTTCAATTTGGGAAATTCCAAAAACACAAATATAATTTTTATAACACTTTGATTACATAGGAAAGAAAAAAAAAAAAAAAGAAGCAATCCTCTGGAGAATTCTGTGCCTTAAGTTGTTCCATATCTTCACTTAGTCTTATTCTTTCTTCTCCAGAATCAGCCATATGTGTGTGTGTGTGTGTGTGTGTGTGTGTGCACGTCCTCAGTATGAAAACAAATGGATATATCTCTGAAGTCAAAATTGTAGTCAAATGCTTATGTGCCAAAGTACAAAAATGTGATGAGGGCTAGAGAAGGAAATCAGAAAGAGAAAAGATCTCCAGGAAGGAGAAAAATAATTTTGTCTTTAAAAGTTTCATAGTAACATGTTGGGGCGCATGGGTGGCTCAGTGGGTTAAGCCGCTGCCTTTGGCTCAGGTCATGATCTCAGGGTCCTGGGATCGAGTCCTGCATCGGGCTCTCTGTTCAGCAGGGAGCCTGCTTCCTTCTCTCTCTCTCTGCCTGCCTCTCAGTGTACTTGTAATTTCTCTCTGTCAAATAAATAAATAAAATCTTTAAAAAAAAAAAAGTTTCATAGTAACATGTAAAGAAAATATGTTTTTAAATCCCTAATGGATTTATTTTATGTTATGAAATACTCATTTCTAAAAGAAACTAAAATCCTTTTTCTATTATAACTTGTTTCTACAATCTTGTCTTTGCTATTAAAAATATGAAATATTATAGCTTTTTAATATACAGCATCCAATTTGTAAAGAATTCATAGAATCAAAGATAAAACAAATTTCAAAGGAATAGGTAACCATATTAGGTTTCTTCTGCAAGACTATACTTGTTTCACTCAGATTCTCCAGAGGAAATAAACACATTTAAAATATACAAAGAACCATTCATCATTTTGTTGAAAGTATAAATAATCCACTAGGGGGAAATGTGGGGAGAAAAACCCAAGAGCAATATGTGACTCTGGAATACAAAATCAGTTTGGACAAATTATTTGAAAACATACTGTAAAAAATAATCCTTTGCTCTCCATAGACTGAACAAAATGACATAGAGAAAAATTCACATTTTTGTCATCCAATAGAATTCTCCCCCTAGAATAACAGAATGTATGAATTAACCTTCCAACAAGACAATTAATCATTTCTTAATCTGCATCATTCTCTAACTGAATTCAGCAAAATACATTCACATTTTTAGGACTCTCCAAATAGATATATCATGGACTCAAAGATAGAATGAGACTTTCAAATGTCAAAAAGTGACTTCCAGGTGCTACCCACAAAAGCCATACAAATCACAAGGGTCAACTATTCATTAATGAGTCAAACATGTGTATCAGCCACTGAAATGGCTTTAAAATCCTTTTAG
>NC_081561.1:77370060-77500353 GCF_022355385.1 Mustela nigripes | reverse complement strand
CGTGGGTTAAGCCGCTGCCTTCAGCTCAGGTCATGATCTCAGGGTCCTGGGATCGAGTCCCGCATCGGGCTCTCTGCTCAGCAGGGAGCCTGCTTCCTCCTCTCTCCTCTGCCTGCCTCTCTGCCTGCCTCTCTGCCTACTTGTAATCTCTCTCTGTCAAATAAATAAAATCTTTAAAAAAAAAAAAAAGACTGAAGCAATAATATTTGAACCTATTCGTCTTAAAGGTTTTTTTTAAGTTGTAATAATCAGTGTTGTCTTTTTCACATTATAGAAATTTAATAAGAGTAGCAATAGAGTCAGATTGACTATTACTGGGCATTTCAATTCAGTACTCTATGATTTGGCTTTTGAGTCCGAGAAGTATTAATTATTATTATAATTCATTATTTAATGAAATTTGTTTATGGAGACACTTTAGGGGCTTATCATAATCTTCAGAATATCTTTCAGGGACTATGGCTCTGTTCTTGAAACAAATTACAAATGAGATCTTCATGTTATTAGAGGTATACAACAGAGAAAACCAGACTATACAATTTATTCAGCTCCCTAAGGTGATAGAATATTCTTTTGAATAAAAATAACTTTGGAGTTGTACGTTGTCTGCATTAGAAGCTTATAGATTACTTTAAATTCCTGTTTGTTAAAATCAAAAAACTGGTCACATAGCTTATTTTCTTTTTAAGGATACTATTTTTTATTTTAATTTGGTTTATATAACACAGTATTTACCTCTTCTGTTTCTGATGTAAGGATCGTTGTAACCCAAACTGTATATATTTGTAGTGCCTGGCCCTGTACCGGTCAATTCTCTTCAAGGAACATCCTTTGAAAATAAGATCTTCTTGAACTGGAAAGAACCTCTGGATCCAAATGGGGTCATCACTCAATATGAGGTATTTGGAGAATAAGGAAGTTAATTGAAATATATGTTGAAGGGAAAGTAAAAGGAAAAAGAGAAATAATGAAAAATAAGTAAGTGAGGCTTAGGGGATCAAAGTCATTTTTAGTACTGTGCTGTTTTTACGTTACAAATTCCTTGATCCCAAAATTGAGTTTCAAAACTGAAATACTGGATGGCACCCAGAATTTTCTAATTCTTCAAGTAAATGTATGTTTTTGTAGTTGTTTCAGGGAAACAGGATAGGCCTTTTTGAAGAGACTTACTGATGGTTATAAAGAATGAATTTTTATTAAAGTAATATACTCATATTTTATGCTGTAATCAGGGGAAGCCATTGAATATCAATTGTTTCAGAATAAAGGATTCCTACCAAAACAGCAAAATATATTATAAACCTGACTATTCCAGAACTTCATCTCAATTTTGATTATAAATCATTATCTTGTTCTTAAAGAGGAGAAGCTAAAAGAAAAAAAAGATCATTATAATTGCACAAATGTGTAGTTCTGTTCCTGTATAGGCAGTGTTGTTTAGAGCATAAAATGTTTAAATTTCTAGTGGCTATAGAGTACAGCATGGGAATGGGAATCACTAGGGCAGTCTTATAAACTGTGACTGCATTAGCACACTTGCTATAGTGCTATGGCACTGCTATAGCACAGGGCAATTTATATTTATATTTATGTGCTATTTATAAATATGTGCTATTTATAGCAACAGTGCTATTTACATGAAATCTGTTATGTAACTCAAAGTGTGGGATGATATGACTCACAGCAAACATTTGTTGAACACTTTCTGTGTTTCCTGTACATTAACATATATGACCGTAAGATTGTGGATGTGTGTGTAACCATAATATTCTAAAAAAATATATCTTTTGATGAAAGAAAATAGATGCATATTGGTCAGTCAGATATATTACCTCTAGGTATATCTATGGCTGGCTGGCTGGATGAATGGTTGGATGGATAGATGGACAGACATTAGATATAGAATGACTGTGAAATAACCATATCCAAATAAGAAGGAAATGAAGTTTAAGAAAAATGTGATTCACTCCACAGAGATACCCTTGAAAACTCCCTTATTTAAAGGAGGTTTATTTAGATTATATCATGACTTATATTGGATGTATAATAGCAAATATATTTCTTTAAAACAGGTCAGCTACAGCAGCATAAGATCATTTGATCCTGCAGTCCCAGTGGCTGGACCTCCCCAGACTGTATCAAATTTGTGGAACAGCACACACCATGTCTTTATGCATCTGCATCCTGGAACCACCTACCAGTTCTTGATAAGAGCCAGCACGGTCAAAGGCTTTGGGCCAGCCACAGCCATCAATGTGACCACAAACATCTCAGGTATGCAAAAGAATAAAGTGCAAACAGGATTGGTTTGTAATAATGTGTCCTGGAGAATATGTACTCAAAATAGTCATCTCATTTATTAAATCTTTAATATAGCTAGCTATTCCTGATTGAAGTTCGTTAAAGAATTATGTAAATACTACTCCTGAAACCAGTATGACACTGTAAGTTCACAAACTAGAATTTAAATAAAAATTTGAAACAAAGAATTATGTGAATACACATAACAATTGGTTGTATGTCCAAACCCAAAAACATCTCAGTCACTTTTAATTGATAGGGGTCCTTTTTAAAATGTCATTGTATCTTAATTAGAAGTATTAAAAGTTCATTATGAATGTGAACAGACTGATTATGCCTTTGAGGAGTTGATAATTATTATGGTATCAGAACTATTGGAAGCAGATTTTATCAAAAGAATGATGACAGATCTTTGATCCACTGTTAGAGTGCCACATACACATTTTGTCTCTCTTTTCTATTTTCCCTGGCGTTCTGATATTTTTAATCAACATGAGTAATTCTTTCTCTTAGAAATCTCACATAAATTCATCTAAATTTCAGAATGGTAAGGTACAAGAGAACTTAAGCTGATAAACAAATATAGTTAAATTTCACATTATTTTATGCTCACAATTTCAGTTTGTAATTGACTAGGTTATTTATAGATACGATTCCTTCAGTCAAGTCATCAGTTAAACCTGATTAAATTTGGCTAATAATTAGCATTGTCATATGCCCTAATTCTACTCTAGCTTATGTAATGTTTTATCTTAGTTATTTAAGATTATTAACATAAATATATATTTATAAATGTAATATTTCTATTTGGAAACATTTTGAATATAAAGCCTTAAAATTTTTATCATGAAAATATTAGCTATTCCAATATGAGCTATTTATCTTATTCTTTAAAAAAAAAAGAAAAGGATTTTAAAATATCATCCATGATGTTAGAAAATAGCGGTATATTAAAAATGCCAGTTCACTTCCTAATGGAATAATTCTAAATCACCCATTTAAAATACTTATTGAATCACTAAAAAATATGACCTGGTGATAGCATTGTACAGTGAAATATGTTTCCCGCCCTCTAGAATAAGCCGTAGTGCTGTATTTGAATAAGATCCTTCAGTAGAGACAGTTACAAAATTACATGAACTTGTAAAACTGAGAACATTGAACAATGGGCATTGTCAAGAACCGTATTTTATTATGGTTTAGAAATGGTGTTTTTTATTGAATAAAGAATGTATAATTAAAGACCAGAACACCCATCTAACATTTTCTTTGAATTATTTAACTGCAGTTTTACTTGAATCAACCTATATACATGGGTACTTGATTTGAACTTCAAAAGCTTGATTGCAATCACTGTACCCTCAGAACATGTAGTAATCAAGCTAAGGCTAGTAAAATTTATGGTTAGTGTGGTTCTCAGCATCACTTGAAATTTTAAGGTAATTTATTTTTATTTATCCCTCAAGTACAGAAATTATATCCCTCAGCATTTTGAAAACAATTTAAATAAAAGTGAAATCAAGTTATTGGAGGCATAGTATGTGTGTGTGTTTTAATCTACATGTATATACATATTTTACATACTTAATATTTGTCAATTCAACTTCCTAAATAACTCTTCAGATAATTTATCTCTTTCGGGTGTCACTGTTTCTTCCTTTCCATCTGGACCATATTTTAAACAGATCATTGAAATAATCTTTCCAAGCACTATCCTTGCCTTCAGACTTATTTTTCTATCAATCTTTGTACAACATATATTTATTTACTAAATTTTTTCAGTCTAATATGTTGTATTTAGTAGGATAAAGCCCAAACATGCATGCATAATTAGCATTTGTGCCCCTTAATTTTATAGTTCCCTCCATCTACCACTCCTATCCATGAACCCAAAGTTCCAAGCCTAGCAGATGGCTTGTAGCTGTCATAACACAAAGTCCCCTTTCATGGGATCATGTCTTCAAATATTGTTTCCCATCTCCTGCACTTTATTTGAGACATTCCTGTCCTCATGCATTTTTACTGTTCTTTTAATATTCAGCTCAAGCATTGTCTAAACCCCGAAGTTTTCTCTGTTCCATTTTTCTTACTCTCAGCCCTGGTTTAGACTAGTGGTTCACCTAAGTGTGGTTCACACTCCAAAAGCGTCAACATCACCTGAAAATTTTCTAAAAATGCACAGTATCAGACTCCTTGCTGGGCCTAATGAATTAGAAGCGCAAGGGGGAAAGGCAGCAATCTGGGGTTTAAGAAGCCTTCATGGGCTTCTGATCTCACTAGTTTGAGAACCACTGTTTTAGCAAATGAACGGACTCCTCTTTAAGTCACCTAAAATTTGACTATAATTTTTTTTGTTGTTTGTTTAAGATTCTCACTCTTGGCAACTGGAGGGTCTTTCGGTTGGGCGTTTGCCTTCTGCTTGGGTTATGATCTCAGATTCCTGGGATTGGGCTCCCTACTCAGCGTAGAGTCTGCTTTTCCCTCTCCCCCTACTCCTCCCCACTGCCTGTACTCTCTGTCTGTCTGTTTGTGTCTCTCTCTTTCTCAGATAAATAAATAAATATTTAAAAAGAAAACATTTTTTCACTCTTGATAAAATGTGAATCTCTACTTTTAATTCTCTAAATGCCAGAGACCATGCTTTGTCTTTATACTCACAACACTTACAAAAATTTGACACATTGTATATATTCAATAAATGTCCAATGAGTGAATGAAATACTTTGAAATTTATATTAGATGCCATCTGTTCCCAGTTTCTCTGATAATAGACACATTTCACTGGTTATGTCCTCCCTGAAAGATCTTTCTACATGGAAATAACCAAAAGCCATTTGAGGTTACTTTTGCACCCAATTCAAGATTAGGGAGTCCTCCCCCTGACTGCAACCATTATCAAATATTTGAAAATTTATAAGTTTCTATTTTTTAGGAATCTGGCAACTTATGTACTAGTTGATGAGAAATAAATACTACAGTTCCCATTCCCCTTTACCACACTTCCTCAATACGTTTCTAGTTATTTTTCTTAACTTTGTGCAAGAGCCAATTAAAGAGTTAAGCATTTTTCTTACAAAGTGGAAAAAAAAGGGGTAATTATCATAACTTTGTTGCAGAAGGACCTTCTCATATAAAAGCAATAGAAGAAATAGGAAATTATCAATAAAATCCTATATAATTAAATATTTTTCTGCCTCAATAGAAACAAAATTTAAAAACAAGTAACAAATGGGATTTTTTAACAGCTCTGATAAAGGTTTAAGGTAAATAACATAGGGAATGTTTACAAATCAGTATTAGAAAAGTTCACATCTGTAAAAATAAGTTGATAGGCCCCGATGTCAAAAATATCTGCAGCTGTGATTACATTTCAAATTAAAACTGGAGTCTCCGCTTTAATTTTAATTTTTATTTCCAAAGGGTGGGGGGCGGGGGGGGGTGCAGGGAACAGCAGCAGGACCTAACATATTCTACAACCTTTACATGGTACCCAGCACTGCCTCACTACGGAGCCTCGGGCTCACTTCCTACCCTCTCTGCCTCCACTTTTCCCTGTGCATATCCATAACCAGGACTCCCCAGAGTCAACGCTATTCACCTCCCATCCTGTCTATGCTGGTTTCAGGGTCTCAGGAAACCAGAAGCTAAAGTACCTTCAAAAAATGTTTAGCGTGTGTGTGTGTCCAAGTTGCCAGATGACAATTTGAATTTCAACAAAAAATCGTGGCTTCATATTTTCTGCTGCTTTACATTCCCAGTGTTAACATCCATTAATAATGTTATTCTACAGACAGAAGTACATTTTAGAAAATTAACATGAAATTGGTTTCCCCCATTCCAGATCATTCATTCATCCTGAACTGTGATATAATTGTTACTTGACAGAAACTTTTTTCTTCTCTCATTAATCACTTACCAGCTCCAACTTTACCTGACTATGAAGGAGTTGATGCCTCTCTCAATGAAACGGCCACTACAATAACTGTATTGTTGAGACCTGCACAGGCCAAAGGGGCACCAATCAGGTAAGAGGTGGAAAGTACTAGTAATAGGGAAAAATAGCAGTAGGAGAGATGTCTTCTCACAGTTGCTTAACAGTCGATATAGTGGTTCATTTCTAAGAGATGTTCAGTTGAAGATAGCTGTCAGAAAGGCTTTATTTTGGTTTTGTTTTGGTTTTGTTTATTTTTCATTTGGACAAAGCCTGAAGATAGACTTTTAAGAGTGAGGTTTGAAGGGGTTTTTGAGATTATTCATGATCTGAACCATTCTCTGTACTCTGATTTAAGAGCATTGCTCTTTGATTTTTATTTTTCTCTAGTTCCATTTCATGCCACTTCTCTGTCGATATCCATGGGATATGAGCTTTGAAGGTATTTGTCAGAAATAAAAGGGGAAAATAACTCCTATCCAATGCATTAAATCTTTATAATAATTTATGAATGCTTGAAAAATAGGAAGCTTTGAGGAAATAGAAGGAGATTAGTTATAATGAATGCAGCTTACCTTTTAATTCCTAAATTGTTGCTTCTCAGGAATTCCATAGTAAATATTAAAATTCAATTTGCTATTTCCTTTCAATATTAAAATCTCCCATATTACCCTCATCTTGCAGATTATGAGCCATGTTGTTTTCTAGAAAATATGAGCCATGTTGTTTTCTAGAAGTGATTTGAATTATTCCAATGATTTTAATTTTTCACATTTGTAATTAGATAAATGTCCAAAACTTAAGCAAGTGTCCACGTGAAGCTTGTAGATTTGGAGGATACTTTTATTTTTATACTTCCCTTGAGAAGTAAATCGAGGCACAGAAATCAGGGCAGATATTTCAGAATTAATTCATCTCAAGTTGTTTACACGTTCACTGAGAAAATTAATCTTTGTTCTGTGTATAAAATAAATACTTTTAACCCTCTGAGAATTTTTGAACCATTCAAACAGTCCTATATCATAGGAAAGGAAGACCTTTTCCCATTTAAAAAAATTTATAATAAAAAAATTATTAAAAGAACCTGAGTCCATAAAGAAAACTCCTATTTGTTCTGTCTGACTTAAAATCTTGGGAAAACCATGCTGGAGAACAAGAGAGACAACTGAATACACTTGTAATATAAACACTTATGAAGCACGGGCTCCTTGAAAATGAAAAGTACATATATAGTGCTATTCATGAATCAGTGATCTGTGAGTGAGTCTGATTGCTGATCCAGAGGAGAAAGAGAAAATGCCTCCATTCAGCATCTTTTTCTATTGACAAGTAATCAGGGTCATTCACATGTTCCTACGTGTGATAAAATTTACTTACTAGGTGTGAGTTCTGCTACTGCTATTTGAATGAGCTACCAGGTACTTGTATTTCTCATGTAAGACTTAGATATTAGAGTGAATTCAGCTTTACTTAGTGTAAATTGCATACACAATGTAGAATGCTGCATAACGTAACTTTCACTAGCTCTTTATTCATTTAATCATTTTATTACACAGACATTAACTATGTATCACATGCCTGGCACTGTGCTAAATTTTGTAAATTAAAGACAAAATGATCACAACAGAACATAGCCTGTGCCCAGATTTGTCATGGACAATCAAAGAAGTCTGTAGCCTTGTAAATCCTTTGCTCATAATTGGTGTTGAGGAACTTTGTTGAATTAATGAATGTGTTATCAGTAACATGTTTTGAAATCAAAAATCTTTCTTTTACTTCCTTTACATTTTCTTATTAGAAAATTTATAATTTCCAAAAATTCATATAGTCTTAACTAGATTTTTATACAAAAATCATCCTTAATAATCCTATATCCTTGGGGTCCCTAGGTGGCTCAGTTAAGCATCTGACTTCGGCTCAAGTCATGACCCCAGGGCCCCGAGATCGAGCCCCACATCAGGCTCCGTACTCAGAGATTCTGAGTACATCCAGAAGATGGAGCTTCTCCATCTCTCTCTGCCTGTTCCTCTGCCTACTTGTGCGCTCTCTCTCTCTGTCAAATAAACAAATAAATAAATCTTTTTTAAAAATAGTAATTCTGTATCCTCTTTCTACGACACAGAAATGTACTTCTTGGGCGCCTGGGTGGCTCAGTGGGTTAAGCCGCTGCCTTCGGCTCAGGTCATGATCTCAGGGTCCTGGGATCGAGTCCCGCATCGGGCTCTCTGCTCAGCAGGGAGCCTGCTTCTCTCTCTCTCTCTCTCTCTGCCTGCCTCTCCATCTACTTGTGATTTCTCTCTGTCAAATAAATAAATAAAATTTAAAAAAAATTGCTAAAAAAAAAAAAAGAAATGTACTTCTTTGTATTTGTTGGGAAGACATTGCACCTTCCCTGGAATTGATTCCCATGGCTGAGAACTCCCAAATTTTACATAGTAGGAGATTAGGGTTCAAAAATTAATTTACAACCAGGAATACTATAGGAAAAAATAATTAAATTATGTATAAACAGCTAGTATAAAAGAATGTTACTAACAGGGAAAAAAAAATCTGCCTTCCAACTAATATTCTAATCCCATCTTGTCCATCTGTATTTTACAATGACTTGCTCAGCTATCTGGGAGTACCCGTAGATGGGGACCAGGTAGCAGGACTAGACTTGTCTTGTTGACCAATGTGGCCTCAGATGAGCCCTGCTTCCTTTATTTTTTGAATCTTCCCAGGACATAGTCCTGTCTCCTTTCCTCTGATCACATTCCTTCCTTTGATATTGCTACCATTAACTGGAGCCTTATCTTGAGGCTTATCTTGTCCAGTGCTCTAACTTCTTTGAAAATAAGGACCCAAATTAAAGTAATCAGTTTTCATGGCACTGTTATTTATGTCTGATGCTTCCAGTCTTTGATTTGTTTCCCATCACTTCTTCAGATTCTTTTTGTTTTTTTTAAAGATTTTATTTATTTATTTGACAGAGAGAAATCACAAGTAGTTGGAGAGGCAGGCAGAGAGAGAGAGGAGGAAGCAGGCTCCCTGCCAAGCAGAGAGCCCCATGCGGGACTCGATCCCAGGACCCTGAGATCATGACCTGAGCCGAAGGCAGCGGCTTAACCCACTGAGCCACCCAGGCGCCCCACTTCTTCAGATTCTTGAAGCTATTTTATTTTTCAGCCAGATTCATATTTATGTCAGCGTATTAGAATCTCTTATCTGCTAATGCTTGCTGCCATTCCACTCGGTATGCGGCCCGTCTTCTCTCCTCCCAATAAAAGCTAAACCTATTTACCACCTAGTTAAACCTCCTGAGATCCTACTGCACCATATTAGTAGCCTCTGCCAGACTGCACCGTAAGATCCATTTGTCCCAAGGCCAGTGGAAATACCTAAATCATTCTGCTCTGGTCTTCCTAATGTCAAACAAACTCCAGTTCCTAAAGCCTCTTTATCGTAGCACCTTGTTACAGAGAGTCTGTACGTTGAGTTCAATAGTGTTATCAAGAAAGCCAAAGTTCCCAATAGTTACTATAAATGTATTGATTCCAGTGACATTCAATATGCACCAGGGACCGAACTGGATACTTGGAACAGAAATCCACATAAGGTGGTTTAATATGTGCCCTCAACTGTTAATTGCAGACTCAGAAATCAATGAATGACAACAATGCAGTATGAGAAGTGAAATGACAGCAGTTAGAAAAGGTGGTACTAGAGCTGAGTTTTGAAGGAGACGTAAGAATTAGCTCAGCCAAGGGTCACTTTGAAAAGAAGGAGGTGGTTGCTGAGAAGAGAAGACACAATAATCCTCCCCAATAATTGCAAAGCGAATGGTTGGATATGTGACAGCGTGGTGCACTCCAGAACTGCAGGCAGCTCAGATCATTGAGAGGGGAGGGCATGTGGGAGAAGAGAGGTTGGAGAAATAAGCAAGGGCCAGAGGGAGAGGCTGTTTAGTGCCCGTCCAACAACTGAAGGTGGCCACAGAGCGACTGAAAGCGGAGACTATTATGAGCAATTTTATGTTCCTGGAAAGATCACTCTGACAGAAATGTAGAGAATGAATTGGGAGTAAACCAGAATGAAACCAGTCCCAACACAAGGTGCTGTTGGGCCACATTAAGACAGAAGCAGTGGAAATGCACGAGGTTGTGACTCTTTCACGAAGTTTTACACAAGTAGGAGAGATAAAGCTCAATGAGAAACTGAAGGGAATGGAGACTTAAGGTGAGAAATGGTAGCAATTTTTGAGAAGTGGTACCAAAGCAAAAAGTCTTCTAACAATTCAAGGGTTTTTTGGGTTTTTTTTTTTTTTTTGAGGTTATTAAGTAATTACAAATATTTTTATTTGTTGTATTGGATTGCTGTCTAAAACCAAAAAGAAGGCATGCTCTCTTTGGAATGAGTTCTTTGGATATTAGAAATTATAATATATGTTTTATATATATATATATATTTTTTTAAGATTTTTATTTATTTATTTGAGAGAGAGACAGTGAGAGAGAGCATGAGAGGCGAGAAGGTCAGAGGGAGAAGCAGACTCCCCATGGAGCTGGGAGCCTGATGCGGGACTCGATCCCGGGACTCTGGGACTGTGACCTGAGCTGAAGGCAGTTGCTTAATCAACTGAGCCACCCAGGCACCCTGTTATATATTTTTTGTATTTCATTCTAAGGCATCATGATGTACACAGAGCAAAAAATGCATCTCTCAGTATCACTGACCACTGTATTCTTCGGCTCTCCTTTAAGACTGGTCTTAACATGACTACACGCTAATATAAACATGCGCAGTACAATTCTGGCAAGTGTGAGGGTTTTTTTGACAAAATTAATTTTTGAATATATAATTATTCTAAAGGCTGAAAGTTGCTGTCTGACTTACCTAGATCTTTGACTCTCCTTACCGACTTTTTAAGATCTGTCTCTAAAACTGGCATCACTCGACAGTCATTAGTATGGTTCAGCATGAATATCACCCACATTTAGAACCAGTTCCCTAGAATACATAATTTATTTTCCCCTTTTTAAAAAACATTTTCCATTTTTCATAGATGGATTCAAATTCTAGCCTGAGTAGATATAATTATAAATTATAGTGTGTAGAATGTCCCACTTATTAAAAGATTGACCCGATGTAGCTGTGTTTTCAAATAATGAACACAGCAGCAGCATATTGCAAAAATACAGGGGAGAGCCCCTCAACGGTGAACTCAGTTTATTATAAGATGTAACAAATAAATGTGTATTTAACTGCAGCATTTTCCAAATATAAGCTTTATCTATTTTAAACTGCCAGGAAGCTACGTGTTCTAGGGTGACTAAATGTTTATTTTATAGGTAGAACCCAATTTTTCAGTGTATTCTTAGTTAGGTAATTAGTAGATAGTCGTGAAATGCAGTCAAAACCACCATTTCTTTGCAGCCACTCTGGAAAACAGTATGGAGTTTGCTCAAAAAGTTAAAAATAGAACTACCCTACAACCCAGCAATTGCACTACTAAGTATTTACCCAATGAATACAAAAATACTAATTCAAAGGGATACATACACCCTGATTTTTAGAGCAGCATTATCTATAATGGTCAAATTATGGAAACAACCCAACTGTCTATTGGCTAGTGAATGGATGAAGAAGATGTGATATGTATGTATGTATATACACCACACACACACAGAATATTACTCAGCCATAAAAGCAAATGAAACCTTGCCATTTGCAACAGCATGGATGAAGCTAGAGAATATTATGCTAAGCAAAATGAGTTAGTCAGATGGGGCACCTGTGTGGCTCAGTTGGTTATGCATCTGCCTTTGGCTCAGGTCATGATCTCAGAATCCTGGGATCAAGTCCAGGCTTCTATTCGGGGTGGGGGGGGGGGGTGCCTGCTTTTCCCTCTGCCCCTCACTGCAGAGTTTGTGTTCTCTCTCTCTCTCAAATAAATAAAATATTTTATAAAAATTAAGTCAGTCAGAGAATGTCAAATACCATATGATTTCACTCATATGTGGAATTTAAGTGACAAAACAAATGAACAAAGGGAATAAAAAGAGAGACAAACTGAGAAACAGACTCTTAACCATAGAAAACAAACTGATGGTCGCCAGAGAGGAGGGCAGGGAGATGGGTGAAATGGGTGATAAAGCTTAAGGAGGACACTTGTGATGAGCACCAGGGACTGTATGGAAGTGTTGAATCACCATATTGTACACCGGAAACTAATATTACACTGTATGTTAACTAACTTTAATTTAAATAGAAACTTTTTAAAAAACCACTATTTCTTCTACAGTTGTATTAAGTCAAGAAATTGTCTGATGCCCAGTGATAGTTTAACAGAAATACAGATGAACATTTATATCTGTATCTGTATCAGTTGGAGTTCAAGCACTGTATGTTAGAGTTGCCCCCCACCCCCGGTCAGTTCACAGATACACAACCTGAAACATTAGAACTACCACCCTCTTCCATTTGCAGAATATCCTTTTTCATCTCAGGAATTTGAAGAGATCAGATAGTTGCACCTGATATTTTTAACTGCTGCTATGACATCGAACTTACTTGAATTCCAGATAAAAATGCTTTGAAATTTAAACTAAGACAGAAATCATCTTTTTGGCCGATTTTGCCTTCTTTTTATCCTTATATACAAGCTATATGGTCCAAGTAAAATCTCTTAATTTATTCTACAGAACCGCAGTAGGTAGATGTTTTTTACTAACAGAAAATGAGAAGAGTCTTGACTTTCTATTAAATATTCTCTCCAGCCCTTTTTTAAAAATTTTATTTAAAATCAATTAAGTAACATATAGTGTATTACTGGTTTCGAGGCAGAGTTTAGTGATTCATCAGTTGTGTATAACACGCAGTGCTCATGACATCGCTTGGCCTCTTTATGCCCATCGCCCAGTTACCCTATCCTTCGCCCCCTCCCCTCCAGCAACCCTCAGTGTGTTTTCTATGGTTCAGAGTCTCTTATAGTTTTTCTCCCTATCTGATATCATCTTCTTTTATTTTTCCCAGCCTTTCCCTATGTTCATCTGTGTTGTTTCTTAAATTCTACCTATGAGTGAAATCATATGATAATTGTCTTTCTCTGATTGACTTATTTCATTCTCTTAGCAGAATACCCTGTAGTTGTTGCATCCATGTCATTGCAATGGTAAGATTTCATTTTTTGATGGGTGGTAATATTAAATAGACATGTTCAATCCTGTTATTCCTTATTTCCCTTATCCTGCTTTAGTTTTCTTTAGAGTGCTTATCTTGACATACTGTGTGTTTTTTTTAAATTCATTTATTTGTATTTCCTACTAGAATGTAAACTTCATGAGAGCAGAGACTTTTATTACTGTGTTCATTGCCTTAACCTCAGCACTTTAAGGTTAGCATAGAATGGCACTGAATAGACATCTGATGAATGAATAAATAAGCACTTGACTGGAAAATAGGATAGCCACTATCTTTAGCTAAATACCAGGTAGTATTTTTAATGTAGCATGTCAGTGATAAGCACAATAAATATTATAAGACAGTGGTTTGAGGCCTTTTTCAAACCCACAATTCCTGAGAAATACCTCTGATGGTCTCCTTAGTGCATCTGTATCATTATAATTTGTGGGTGGATTGAGGACTAAATTGAAAAAGCATCCCAATTGACTCTAACTTATACTCCAGTTTCATCCCTGATACCTACCTCCACCTTTAGAATAACCTCCACTGGCTTTAGAAGACAGAGTAACACTAAATGAACTAATCAGAGAAGGTTTTATAGCAGAAGTAGAAAAGCTAGAATCTCTTCAACAGGATGTTCGGTATGTTTAGTAACAATGGTCATTCAAGTTTGAAATGAAGAATATACAACAGGAGGTAGTGAGACAAAGGGTGGAGGGATAAGGTAAGAGATGTGGTAAGATATTAACCCTAGTGCAAAAAGTATAGATTTTTGCCAGTAGGAGGGCTCCACATAGTTTTGACAAAGTAAAAAGTTAGAGAAGAGTGGTTAATACTCAAAGTGGTGGTTTAGGAAAGTATGAGCATTTTGAAAAATGGTTCTTTTGCATTCTTCATGAACAGTTCATGGCATTTAGAGACTGGATCGATGGTGTGATGGGTGGATGGGTAAATGGATGGATAGAAGTTTGGATGAATGGATGATTGGATGGATGGATGGACGGACGGACGGACGGACGGATGGATGGATGGGTGGGTCCCCGGAGAACATGAAGAAAAAAAATGAGGGCAAGAAAACTAAACGTAAAGTTTAGTTTTAGTAAATATGGACGTAAAGTTGTAAATATCCCCCTAATGGTGGAAGCAGTGGGAATGAAAAGAAATGGCATATTACAAGGGAGGTAGAACATGGTTAAAATAGAATTTATTAAAGTTAATGTCAGGATTTTGAGCTTTGTTGATTCAGAAACTGATCCTTCTTCTTACGGAAATAAGGAAGCCCTGAGGGAAATGGCTTGTGTGTTTAAGGAGTTAAGAGATGAAGCACAGGGAGTATGATGGTCACCAATATATTTAAGCCTTTACTCTGTGGATCCTGAAAATGTTTGCATTAGGTCCATATGAGCAATGGTGGCTGTGCGATCTCAGGAAGTCTACTCATAAGAAAAATAGCAAAACACTGGAGATAGGAAATTTCTCCTAAAGATTTAAGGAGACATTTTAGATATGAAATGAGAGTATACAATTGTATAATTCATTATTTGCTATCACTAAGAAGTTGCACAACCTAAAACTAAGACCAGATTCTCAGAGGTTTTATTTACTAACGGGTTAAAAAATATATATTAGGCAGTTGTAGGTAATTTTGATTTCAGCTTCAACAATTTTAAACATGAAACCAAGCAGGCTGTCTACTACATGTATCATTTAATCACTTTTTGAGCTAATGGCAAAATCCCCTTATTTTTTTTAGTCTTACGACTGAAGGAAAATTGTATGATGAGAAGTCATCATTTGGCATCCCAAAAAACTATATACCAATGTCTAATCAAATTAAAGTATAATAAAGTGAAATCATTTTTAGTTTTTTAACATAAAGAAACCATATTTTCAGCATCAAGTGAAGATTCATGATGCCAGTATATTGATTTTAACTTAATCATAGAAATATTTTAGGGATGCCTGGGTGGCTCAGTCCATTAAGCTGCTGCCTTCGGCCCAGGTCGTGATCCCGGTTCTGGGATCCAGTCCCACATCAGGCTTCTTTCTCAGTAGGGAGCTTGCTTCTCTCTCTGCCTCTGCCTGCCACTCTGCCTGTTTGTGCTCTCTCTGTCTCTCTCTCTGAAAAATAAATAAATAAAATCTTTTTTAAAAAAAGAAATATTTTAAAACTTTAATTAAATACAAAATATGGGCAGAGTGAATGCAGCTATTTAGGTGGCATTGGTATATTTTTTTTTTTTTGTCTTTTAATTTTTTTATTTTTTATAAACATATATTTTTATCCCCAGGGGTACAGGTCTGTGAATCACCAGGTTTACACACTTCACAGCACTCACCAAATCACATACCCTCCCCAATGTCCATAATCCCACCCCCTTCTCCCAAACCCCCTCCCCCCGGCAACCCTCAGTTTGTTTTGTGAGATTAAGAGTCACTTATGGTATATTTAAATTGCTAAAGTACTAAGCTCAAACAATATTTAGATCCAGCTAGAGTTAAATACCGTTCAGTAATTAGACAACCACAAGGATGGAAAAGCATTGGCCCATTTCATGTAATCAGTCAAATCACTTCTAATTTGATTTCTCATTCCTTATTTTCTGTCTTTTAGTTAATTTGTATTGATAAATAAGAAAGTAGAAGGTGAAAACAGACTTTTTAAAAAAGTGGAAGTATGTAAAAAAAAAAAAAGTGGAAGTATGTGGCTGGACAACAGCCTGCTCACACAGATTAATCAATGAAGGGAAGAAAATTTCTTTTAAAAAAATGAATTTTATCATTTTTAGTTTGGGGTTTCATCTCAAATTCAGTGAGCTCTTTCCCCAAGACTAGATTGCACTGTTTCTTCTTTTAATCCTCTCCAGCATCATCAGTTTGCTTTGGTCCTAATAGATGCGGAGAGACGAGCTGTCTTAGATGAAATTCTTTAATTTGGAATGTACAACCTTTGTCAACTATGTGACAGAATTAGTTAAGACTATTTACTAGATTTTCTGGATTTTTCTAGAGATATGGGATAATGGATGAGAAATTTATTTTTAGGGATTAGGTGAAATGATTAACAAGCATGAGCAATTATCATTATTGCCCAGTAGGGCAAGAATACGATGTTAGGCTTGTTTGGGGAGTGTGCATATGTACGTCTGTCTATTGAAGAATATGTATCCACAGGATATGCAGTTGTGTAATATACAAATATAGATTCCAAGTTGAAAATAAACAGAAAAAAAAAGATTACATTTGCTTAACACAGCATATGTCAATTGTGACTCCTCTTTCTCTGCAACAGCTATGCTTATGGATTTCCTATATTCTATTTTATTTTTTTAAGATTTATTTATTTATTTTTAGCAAGCTAGAGAAAGAGGGTGGGAGAAAGCATGAGCAGAGGGAGGGGCAAAGGGAGGGAATCTTCAAGCAGACTCCTTACCCAGTGTGGAGCCTGATATGGGGATCAATCTCACAACCCAGGAGTCGGAGGCCCAACCAACTAAGCTACCCATGCGCTCCTATTTCATTTTAAAATTGGCAGGTGTCTGTTCCTTGGACCCCTCAGAGAGCCTGTATCCTGTCAGTAGTATTCCTAGGAGCTTCGGGACCCAACTCATCCAAAGTACAGAGAACAGTGGACTAGACATGATTTCAGATAACAAAGCCTTCTGCCTTAGTTGCTTGCCCAAAGCAAGATTTCTGACATTAATACAATTTCTGTTCTATTTCTACAGGAAAGGCAACAGATAGCAAACCACCAAGTTCTTAGCAATATTTTAATGGAAAATGGGAACTTGAAATATTAGAGAAGAAAAGAAAAACTTTATAAAACTTATTTCTTTTAACCTCTGAAGGTTTTCTGTTTGTAGGTATAAAAGAGTTTATGCTAAGTTAGAATTTTAGACCAGATTCTAAACCAATATAAAATTTTATTTTTAATTATCATAAATGCAAATTCAGTTTTTCTCTCTCTGTCTCTCTTTTGGTATGTCCGTCTGTCTCTCTACTCTCTCTGTCTCTCTCCCTCTTCTTTCTCTTTATAGAAGTTCATTAAGAAAAGATTCTATCCCTTCTGGAGAGTCATTCAGTGACTGTTGTCCCTAAATAGAATGAGCACATTTGCCTAGAGACAACCCTCCATACGGCTTATTTGTATTCAATTTACATAAGCAACGACAATGCATTCTTTCTTAATTTTCAGGGATTTTAAATTCATTAAAAACATATAAAATATATGAATAATGCCAACTTTCTCAGGTGTATATTACCTAAGAAAAATTTGCCCGAAGAACATACTACAAGGAAAGAATAATATTAATATACCAGTTTCAGCAATTGATGTAAAAAAAACCCATTAGTGATTAGGCAGACCTTTATTTTAAAGTTCCGTTATTTTTTCTTTACTTTTCTCTGTAAAATAATAGCTATTGTGGAGAAGTTTTGAGAATTTTAAGAAAGGTATTAGAAGGTTTAGGTTCGAGCTTTAATAGGGCAAATGCCATCTGTTTCTACAATTTGTAACATTTTATTATTAACAACGCTAGAAGAAGGAAGCAGTCTATTTCAGTGGCGAGGACAGATTTCTGTCCATCTGTGCCCGTGTTGCTGCATGCCACTCGCGCTTTCGATCTGCATAGCTCTGAGCCAGTGTTGATGCCGTGGCAAGGTCAAGAAGGGGAGAAGCCTGTCACCACATTCTGTCTCTAATGTGATGACAACCCCACATGGGTACTCGAGCCCCACCCTGAGGCACTCGTTCTGTTGGGCCTCAGAGCAAGGCCTTCCGGACCATGATCTCAAAGGAAAATGCTAATTTTAAATATTTAAAAATATCAAAGAACTTAATCTGTTACATGTCTCTCGTTAATGTCAAATCTCCTAAGAAGAGGGCTCATTTGTCAACATTAAAAAATGGGTAGAATTCTGCAGTGATTTTTCTTACTTTTTTTTCCAGTTTCTTCATATCTACGTTGAGTTGCAGGGAAGGAGAATCCCCACAGGATTCTATTTTAGTGCAGGATAGCTGGGGAAAAAAGCATGCAATGGGTTAAACGGACTTTAAAGATTGAAATGTTGCATGTTAGTATTAAATACCACTTTCTTTTTTTTGAGAAATCTTAGTATATAGAATCTCTAAATGTGTGCTTTTTTTTTTCCTTTTTCCAAAAAAGTGCTTATCAGATTGTTGTGGAGGAGTTGCACCCACACCGAACAAAGAGAGAAGCTGGAGCAATGGAATGCTACCAGGTCCCCGTTACATACCAGAACGCCCTGAGCGGGGGTGCGCCATACTACTTCGCTGCAGAACTGCCCCCAGGGAATCTTCCGGAACCCGCCCCATTCACAGTGGGTGACAATCGGACCTATCAGGGCTTTTGGAACCCTCCTTTGGCTCCACGCAAAGGATACAACATCTATTTCCAGGCAATGAGCAGTGTGGAGAAGGTGAGCTTCCTTCAAAATTTGCTTTTTCACTGCTCTGAGGAAAAACTGCAGTTGAATTTTATAAATACCCAGTAGCATGTGTCAGGGGGAGAAGAAAAAAAAAAAAAGAAAGAAAGACGGAGGGGAAAAAACACACCCATGTGTAGGGGGTGTTGTTCCTGTTCTCAACAGTGTGTACAGTTTGGGGCGGACTGTCAGGTGGAGGCGCCAAGCGCGCTCCGTGGCATGGGATTCCTGTTTCCTAGTAACTGCTTCCCCTGCAGCCTGCTTCAGGAAAGCCCACCAGAACAATAGTGAGCAAAAGGATTTGAAAAGGTGGGTGTTCTGCTGCTGGGACTCCAGCCCCAGTAAATACTGGGCATTGTTCTGTCTCCTTTGCTCGGTGGTAGCACACTTCAGAAGATTAAATTTACTGCAGGATAAACAGAATGCGTGTTCCACAGCAGGCTAATAAACCCTTATAAACTTTTCAGAGGGTACAAGCCAAATAGTAAATAACAAGTAACAATCCTCTGATTACAAAGTAATAGGATGCCTGTGGTATATCTGCCAGAACCTAAACAGAAGGCTGCCTGGAGATGGCCGGGTGCTGTGCCATTAGAGAAGTCTGTTTTCCATTTCCCCAGTTGCCCCTCCTTTTCCCATTTTGGACACAGTTGTTTTTGAACACTGCCACTGATCCCAAATGAATATTGAAGAGGAATACACAACAGGAAGATAGAAACTACCGGTGGTTCCATTTGGGGGGAAATAACCTGGCCTTTCACGCCTCGTGCTGGTTCTCTTTGAAAGATTTTCTTTCCTAAAACTTATTTAATATTTTTTTTCAGAGAGGGATAAGGAAAAAAAAATGTCAAGAATAGAAAACTCCTACAATTTAAAACCCAACAGAAGACTGGCATTTTTGTGTACTTATAGCTGTATAGGAAATTTCTGGGTTTGAGTAATTGAGTCCCTGAGGTGGGTTCCTGGGAGATATTGTGAAATAGGTGATAGCCAATTGCAACAGTCATATTATACCTTGGAATAGTTGAGTTAAAAGACACAATCCAATTGGATTTTCTGAAGGAGTCGTGAGAATTTAAGGTATTGAATGGCTGCTTTCTAATGAAAGCTCTATCTTTCTGCTTACCCACATTTCTTTGCCAGTATATGGCAAAGAAAAATACAATGACATCTTCTAGGATGTACTTCAAAGCGACGGGCTGCCCATGGTTGAAAACGTTATTCTTATCTCTTCTCTAGTTTATTTTTACGTAAGTGGGAATCTTTTGAGGCAAGTTGGCTGCCTGCCTCCCACATGCCCATCATTGCACATAACTGGTACAACTGAGCTGCTTAAAAGAGAGAAGACCATGGAAGTTATTGTTCTATTCTGAGTATAGAGTAGCATGGTGGCAGAAAACAGTTCTGCATTTGGGTATTCATCTTTAGAGATGTGAGTGATTCTCAATTAACTTTCATTCCTGGGTCTGTAGTATAAGGGGAGTGTTAATGAATGTTACTTATAAAGGATTTTCTCTGGTACTCTTTAAGAGCCTTGATATGAATGTTCTCTTCTAAGTGTTAGTATATCTACATGTGGTTTAATCGAAGTACAGAGTAGCAACAATATATCTCACGGTTATCTTGGCAAATACTTTGAAGATGAATGTGGTTCCTACCAGCAGAGACTGGAAATCCTGACAGAATTAACAGCAGTTGCTTTTAGGATCAGAATCCCTTTGGGCCTTTGTAGGAATGTGAAACAATCTCCTGGAGTGGACTGTAAAGGCCTCAAGACACAATTAAGTAATAGAATGCAAAGTTTTATTTTTAACTACTAATTCCCCCTCAGTGCTTTGTTTTGTATAATTAAGAGAAAATTATAAACTCTTGGCTTGTCAATATATAGAACTACTCAAAATGGAGTTACAAATACCTCCTAAAAACAAATAGTCTGTGTTTTGTTCACTGGCTTTACCATCTTTTCCAGCCTCTGGTATGTTCAAAGATATGAACTGAAGGAACGAAGTCCTGGAGGTGTGTGGTGCAGGCCTAGAAGTGCACTTCACCACATAGTGCCACATCACCCCATTACCAAAAAAAAAAGAAAGAAAAGAAAAACAAAACAAAACAAAACAGAACCTGAAATAATCTTTGTCCTTTCTCATTTCAACTTTGCCTTCCTCAACTCCATCTGTCTAGCAAGAGTAGGAAAATAGTCCCAATGAGAAATCTTTTTAACCCATAATAACCCTTAACAGCGAAATTAAAAAGGAAAAAAAGAACAGATAACTCATACTGCAGCCGTGATGCAACTTTTGGATGATCTTTCTAACTGTTGTCCTTGAGCTCAGTAGTCATGCCGGGATCCAGGTGAGGGTATGGGATGTTCAGCTTTGGTCTGAGAGTACAGCTGTGTTGTGAAAATGAAGCTGGTGTCTGGGTCCAATTTGTATTTGCTTTGCAAACACATATTTCTTTCTAATTGTTTAAAAAGTACGGTAAATACAAAGACAGTGCTTTTACTACATGTCCCAGACAGGATAGCCTGTTTGATTACAAGATAAAAACAGGACACCTGAATTTTTAGAGAATACTGAAACCATTTTAAAAGTTCTTACTTCAGATTTTTTAAAGATCTCTCTGAGGATACACTTCAAAAATAAAAAATTTCCTTGATATTGCAATTCTGCTCTTCTTAAGCTTAATTTATAACCTGGGATTATGAAATAGGAAACATTGTCTATACACTGACTGTTCTCTTTCATATTTCACTCCATCAGGAAACTAAAACCCAGTGTGTACGAATTGCTACAAAAGGTAAGAGGTTTGCCTTTTTTTTTCCTCTTGAGATTCCATTCGCCCGGGTTTTAAAATGAAAGAGCTTTGTTCCCCCTCAGGGCTAATTAAATGTGACACTTCTTTTGCAGATTGTTTGTAGTAGGCCCAGGTACCCAGGTACACCGCCAGTTATCTGACTCACTTGGGTGTCTCTAGCACCTTATGGGTGCTACTTTCCATCCTCTGGTCCTTGACTGGAGGAATCCTGTTATGAGGATAGGAAGGATTTAGAAAACCTTAGAAGGGCTCATTTCTGCCATTTAGTGTCTGAAAGGTCTTATGCCGCTGATCAACCAATATATTAGGAAAAGCTCAGCAATATCAGCTCAAAATAGCAAGTTGTTTTTTTTTAAAAAACCTTTGTTACTTTCTGTGGTAAACACTCAGACATTAATAGGAGCTGAGCTAGTACTTGCATGTGTAAGAGCAGAGATGTGGAGACCGATCCTTGTCTTCCTGAGTCATGCAATTCAGTTGAAACTATTTTGCTTTTTTTTTAACATAAGAAAATGGTTTTAATCCAGCTCATGCCAAGGAATTAGATCTGTGATGGCTGACAACCAGGGTAATCTTGCTGATGTTGCATATTACAGCTTAGTTGCCTCGTTTCTTTAGGGGGAAACATTTTCATCTTTGAATGGGTATTTGGAGTTCAGGTATGAGAAAGTCTCCTGCGTTCACTATGTTTATAATCCTTCATTGAAGAGTTCTTTGTACCAATGAGAGAGAGGGCTGTTTAGTGTATTCTGTCAAAAGAAACAGGAAAAAGCTATCCCCATGCAGACGTGGGACTCCGCACAGGGTTGGTGCTCTGGGTGGTTTCTGCCAAAATTAGTATTAAACCCACATTCATGAGCAGTAGTTGATTCATTTGGGGTAGAAATGAATGACCATATTCTGTTTGTGCTGGCATCTTTCCTTTCATCATTTTTCTCCATTTAATCACCAATCTGCTCAATTAAGCATTTGTGTTTTACTCGTGATTTGTAAAAGCAATAAAGAAAGACTTTTCCCTTGACTCATGAGAAGTAATAAAAAAGCTTAATAGAAAAAAAATGCCTTTTTTAAAAAAACTCAAATACTAAGTCTCCCCATAATTTTAAAAATTGGGCAATATTTAATGAAGGGGAAGAGAATATATACAGATATATATAATGTACAGGCATTTATTTTATTTTAAAAACTTAGCTTGTAGATCAGAAAATTAGGGTTCAAATTTTAGAAGGCAATGGCAGAAGACTTTTAGATATATATCACCTATGCTTTTCCAGATTTAAAATAGAGTCAGAAATACAGAATGGTCTCGCATTATCCTCCAACAAGGTCTTTAGATATGGTCATTTTACATTTCTATAGCTGAGAAAGGAAAGCTATAAATGATTCTAAAATTTTAAATTTTCATATTTTGTTATTGAATTATTTGCATTTACACAAGCTGTTTAAATGTCATTTTGTCCCTATCTCAATACATATAAAATTATAATGACAAATATCACATGATATTTAGACTGTAGGAGAGGTGAGATTATGGAAATTGAACTTACCATGTGGCATACAGTACTTGCCAGAAACCAAGAGGTAGCAAGAAAGAGTTCATTTATGGTATTTTCTGCTTTGTCTGGTAATCTATCCCTGCTATTCTTCTGAGTCTCAGGTTGACAGTGTGGCTTAATGGGTAAGAGAAAAGGACTCTAGCCCTGGACTGTCTAGGTTCAAATCCTGACTTTGCTCCTTACTGTTCTTTACTCTTGGCAAATTATTTATCATCCTCGGGAAGCCTGGGTGGCTCAGTTGGTTAAGCAGCTGCCTTTGGCTCAGGTAATGATCCCAGCGTCCTGGGATTGAGTCCCACCTTGGGCTCCTTGCTCAGCAGGGAGCCTGCTTCTCCCTCTGCCTCTGCCTGCCATTCTGTCTGCCTGTGCTCACTCTCTCCCTCTCTCTCTCTGATAAATAAATAAAATCTTTAAAAAAAAATTATTTATCATCCTCAAAATAAGAATATTAGAGTATCCTTTTACAAATTATTTTGAGGATAGAAATAGTTTATATATATGAATATATATATATATATATTCAATCATGCCTAGTATAAAATTTAATTGCCATTTTATCATCATCATAATTATTACAATCATTGTGTACCTTACCTCAGAAGGACATACTGTATTCTGCCCTCATCTGTGGAAGATACATTCCAAGACCCCAGTGGATGCTTGAAACCACAGATAATATCAAACCCTATATATACACTACAGTTTTTTCCATCCATGCATATTTATAATAAAGTTTAATTTATAAAATAAGCACCATAAGAGATTGCTAACAATATCATAGTAAAATAGGATAATTATAACAATATACTGTAATAAAAGTCATGTGACTGTGACCCCTCTTTTTCTCAAAATATCTCACTTTACTGTACTCACTCTTCTTATTCTTGTGATGATGTGGCTTAACAAAGCCTACTTGATGAGATGAATTCAGGTGAATGATAGTAAGCTACTACTGACCTTCTGACAGTAAGTAAGGATGTAGATCATGTTTCTGGACTACAGCTGACCATGGGTAACAGACATCATGAAAAACAAAGCTGGATAAGGGGGGAACTACTGTAATTTGTGTTATGTAGTTATGAAATAAATATATATAAAAACAAAACTGAATTTTTGTGATAGAGATTACTTGGCAAAAAGTGGGTTTTTAATTTAATTCCTTGTCTGAACGTTTAGTATTTTTCCATTTATGAAAAACCACACTTTTTAGTTTAAAGTCAATTTATTGCCTGATTACATTTTGAACTAACACCATACAAGTATTACTCAGCTTTGGAATAAATTTTTTGCTATGAAAATGAAAAAGTTTCTCACAGAACATTTTGAAGACAGACTTAATAGTCAAAATGGCATGACCATATTGACTGAGGAAGAGGCATGAAGGAAACTTTTGGCCAAGGAAATTGTTGAATATGTCATAAGAAAACACAAAGGTAAAAACCCATTAAACTATATACTTGAAACATGTGTAAGGGTACCTGGCTGGCTCAGTCAGTAGAACAGGTGACTCTTGATCCTCAGGATTGTGTGTTTAAGCCCCACACTGAGTCTGGAGCCTACTTTAAAAGTAGGCTACTGTGCTAATTTAAGGCACTGAAAATTCTTGTGGGAATGTGAGAGAATATAAAAGCCAAGAACAATTAGCATACACAGTAGAGTAGCATGATGATTTTGAAAATTTTTTGACATGTGAGAATTGTTCAAAAAAATTTCCAGTGTATATTGTTTCCTGCCTTACTAGAACTCATTCCTCATGATGGCCATAATGACTATACAGACTTTGGCTTGATTATTGAAAAAAAAAAAGTTTGAAGTAAATAATCAAGGCTATAATGTCCGAAAGGAAGAGTGATATGAAAATGTTATGGGGCGAAAGAAGAAGTGTTCTGGAAGTTGTGTTCATTGCAGTTGAGAACAGTGGTGCTGCCTTCTGACTTGTGTGTGGGTAAGAAGTCATTGAGAAGTTTATGTGTCGGGAATGAAGTGGAAGGGCTGATCTCAATTATCATGAGAAACATGAAAGTCGTTCCATTTATAAAATAGCATATCCCAAACTAAAATTGTTGCAGACCTATGAAAAGGACTTTAATCAAAAGTATCTTGGAAAAGAAAAAGGAGAGTAAGTTTCAGGAAAGGTTTTTGTGGTACCTCAAAGAGGAGGGACAGCACTGGGAACTCGCTTGTGCAGTGAGGTGGGCATGCCATGCAGCTTCACATACTCAGTGTGCAAGTCTCTCTAACCTCCACTGAAAAGAGTGCTTTAGGTTGTTTAATGATAGTTTGCTCTCTGCCCTTTTACATATAATTTATAACAGTGCTCTAAATCCATATATACATATACACATTTATTTGCAAATTAGTAGCTAAGATCTTGTGCTTTGTTGCCATAAATAATTTATAGTGCAATAACTATTCTTCTCTTAAGGAAGTTAAGAAAAGTAATGCCTCTGTGGTTAGATTTAAACACCGATTTGTGCAAATATTATATAAATTATAGCAAAATTTACTCAAATAATTTTCAAAAAGTACTTCACAAATGGATGTTATTCCACATCTCCATTTATAAGTAGTTTGCTGTGGCGGACTATTGTCTACTCATTAGCCATTCTTTGACTTCTTCCAATTTCATTTGGATATCAGTATTCTAATCATTCATTTAGCAAATATTTATTGAATGCCTATAATTTACCACACAATGTTCTAGGCTCTGGGGATAAAGCAGTGAAATAAAGAGAACAAAGACCTTACTTCCGTAGAACTTAAATTCCAGTAGAGGAAACAGACCAGACAAAACAAATAAATGTGTGATATGTCAGAGGGTGATACCTTCTTTGGAGATAAATAAAGCAGTAAACAGGAGATGGGAAATGCTGGGGCACATATCTAGGCCATAACTATTTCACATACCGTTATCAGAGAAAGACTCCCTGGTAAGGTCAAGGACGCTAGGGAGGAATCCATGTGGTGAAGGATCACACAAGGCAGAGGGAACACCTGCAAAGACCTTGAGGAGAATGTGTCCTTGGCTGCTCAAGAAAGGTAGGCTCAGACTGAGGGGATGAATCTGATGGGTCCAAATCAGCGGTTCTCAAACTTCACCGTTAGTAGAATCATCTGGAGGGCTTGTTAAGGAGATTGCTAGGCCTTAACCCCAGAGCTTCTATATCAGTAGGCCTGGGGAGGGGCCCAAGAATGTGCATTTCTAACAAGTTTACTGCTGATGCTGCAGGGCCCACACTTTGAGAACCACTGATCCAAACAAATTCCATGCACCTGGCCAGTGATTGCTTTAGGGTTTTGTGTGTTACTCAGTTTTTATCAGGGAGATCTAAGGATCTGTCTTCTGTCAGGTATTCTAACAAATTGGCTCCTTCCTGATTTATAAAACCAAGAGCAATCTTCAACCCATCTTTCTTATCTTGGGGCATTGTTTTGTAAAGTTGTGATATTTAGAAAATTGAGAGCCAACTGGGTTAAAAAGAAGGGAAAGTCAAGGGAAAGAAATAAGCCAACTCCAAGCCCAAACAGCTCTGAACTTTTGAATTACTCGTTGCTAGAACTCCTTAACCCCAGATAGTTATGTTTGAAAAAGCAAGTCTTAATGAAAATCACTACTTGTGGGTAATTTGTCCCCTGCAGCAAATACTGTGTGAGCTGATGTTAGATTTTTATTTTACTTTGGGAATAATATCTTTAAAAATAGTGGTTGGGATCCAATGTGATACGTCAAGGACCGATTATTTCATTCAGTGATTGCAAGAAAGCACCTAAAACCCATATAATCTAATCACTACCAGTGGCATTTAAAAAATAGGGAATTCCCTGGGTAACTGGGTGGGCAGTCACATACTCTCACGCTCTCTCAAATAAATAAATAAATAAATAAATAAAATCTTTTAAAAAGAAATAAGGAATTCCTTTTAGGTGTCAGTCTAGAACACCAGGAACACATCCTTACTGGCCTTCTGAGAGAGCTAGAAAGAAGGAACCTGGATAGTTTCAGAAGCTGTGGAAAAAGGGAATTCCAAAAGCTAAGACGTGCATATTTGCATTAATCCACTTACTTATTATCAGGTTATTCCTTATTTTGATAAACCTAAATTTGACGGGTGATTATGAAGGATGTCTGTAAGGTGCGTTTAATTCATTTTCTATATCCCTGTCCAGGGAATGGGCTAAGTCAGATGATTATTAACTCAGAATACCACTTGTTTTAAACAATGATGATATGCATCCTTCCCGGATTCCTCAGAAATATCTTGACTTCATTGCTAGTGTACATTTTAAACATGGCTTCCAGTATTAAGAAAAATTCAGTTGTCATGAAATAGTAGGTGTGTGTGGAAGATTTTATTCAAAATATGTACTATAATATACAAACACTGCTAATATTTTAATTTACTTTGTTCTTTCTCCTCTCTTTTGCTGTCTATTCCCTAATTACTGGATAAAAAGTAGGATTTTTAAAGCATTTTCATAACCTTAATTTTGTCTCATGCTGCTTTTGTCAAATCGTTCTTTGTGCTCTTTTCTCTGAGTGTGCAGATGGATAAAAGAGCCTCTTTAAGTGATTAGACATTCAGAAAAAGCAAACATGAGAAGAAAAAGAACTTAGTCTGTCAAGAAGTTGCAGGAAAACCATAGAGGCTCCAGTTGGTTGTGCCATGTGTGTGGAAGCCACTTGACTGAATTCATTTCCACCATATTTCACCACAGATGACTTTGAACTTGAGTAGGACTCAATCTCAGCTCTTAAAATGAACTTCTGTGCTTTATCTCTTAGCTCACACCTGAGGTAGAGGGTGGATTGAAAGCAAGAGTGAGGTATACAGAAACAATTATTTAATTTGGCTTCAGGGCCAAAATCCTAAACTTAATTTTTTTTTTTTTAATTGTACTACTGTGCTTTCTGTTTGCCAGCTACATGTTGAAGAAAATGGTAAAGCATCAGGAAGAGATGTCATATTCTTTTGTGCCCCTGTTTTAAGCTGATAGAAACTGAGGTCAGCTATGGGAGTTAGTCTGGCCATTAAGAAACTCAGGGCAAAGGCAACTGTGTGGCTCAGTCAGTTAAGCATCTGCCTTCAGCTTGGGTTATGATCCCAGGGTCAGGGGATCAAGCCCCGCATCAGGCTCCCTGCTTGGCCAAGAGTCTGCTTCTCCCTCTGCCCCTCTTCCTGCTTGTGCTCTCTCTCCCTTACTCTCACTCCCTGCTGCAAATAAATAAAATCCTTTAAAAAAAAGAAAAAAAGAAAAGAAAAAGAAAGAAGAGAAACTCTGGGTAGGGGTATGGCTTTTCTTGGTCCCAAGAACCTAATGGGTTTTCAAAAAAACTGCCAACTCTTCTGAAAAATTGTAATCCTCGAGAATAACTTTGTTTTTCCTCTGAATGCCTAAATGCCCTTGCTGGCACTTGAACTCCTTTCTCCTGCAAGGGAATGAGTATGCCTCATTCTTCCCACCTATTAGATCTGTGTACTAGCTTTTAGAAATTAATCTGATTTGGGGTTGCATTTTTCTTGAATTTGTAAGGGAAGAAATTACAGAAAAATATATTAGTAATAGAGTACAGCCTGAGAGAAATGAAAGCAACTAAGAGAAACCAACTAAGAGAACAAGTACAATTTTAACAAAGCTTAAATCAGTCGTTCATGGCTTGGAACTAACCTCTGTTAGGCACCAGTATTTCCTGGTGCTTTGTCAAAGGCCTTATCATTGTAAATTCTTCTTTTGTTTTTTTCATAAAAAGTTCCTAAAAAATTAATAGCTAATGGATTTTTCAACATGTTTGGGAAATGAAGCTATCGTTTTGTTTTTGAGAAACTAGAGTTGAATAAAAATGTAATATTTCTATAATGGATTCAAAGTCTAATTGTCCAAAATGTTTATTATTCAGAAATCTCTTAGAATGAAGAATCATCTGCATGGGCTGTAAGGTTTGCAAGGCTAGAGGTGATAATCTGTTTATATTTTGTTTTATCTGTGCCTGATATTTAAGATAAATATGGTCAATCTCTTTGGAATGGATGGATGGAGGCATGCATGGATAAATGAATGAATAAATGAATATTGTCCAGAATTGTTTTACTTTTTAATATCTTAAAGGTATATGGATTTCTTTTTTCTACTACATGTTTATTTTATTGGCATAATTTAGAAATAATTTTGAAGTGTTTATTTTCTTCTTGTTCTTCTACAGAAAAAACTAATATGAATAAAATTCTTGCCCTGCTAGTATTCTCTCTCCAGCCAAACTATAGTATATTCTTAGAATGGACAAAATGGAGAAAGTTTTAACTCAGTTATTGACTTCATTATTTTTTATATTAAATTTTACTTTTTTTTTTTTATGGACATTGGGGAGGGTATGTGATTTGGTGAGTGCTGTGAAGTGTGTAAACCTGGTGATTCACAGACCTGTACCCCTGGGGATAAAAATATATGTTTATAAAAAATAAAAAATTAAAATAATAAAAAAAAAGAAAGAAAGAAAATAAGTTTAAAAAGTAAATTTTTACCCTCTCTCCCTACTGGGCAGAAAGTCTGTTAAGTACTGTAAATGGAAGAAGAGCAAAATACGGAAGTCCCTGACTTTGAAAAGCTTATGGTACAATTCATGACACATATAATGGCCTGAGAAAAGTTAAAGAATAGAAAAAATACAATATAAATTGTATGTGTAATGTAAGTATGTGTATTGCACAAGTATTCTACTAAAGCAGTGGGGAGTTTTCAGAAACAGGAAAGGTTACAGATGGGAAATTTCTAGCAAGTGATAAATTCTAATTTCTGTCTTGAGGCAATTGTACTTTACTTATCTAATTATTATACTTATTTATTATTTTATCATTTTTACCATTTAGGTGCTAAATCTAGTAGGAAAATCTACAAAGATTTTCCTAGTTTATTTTGCAAGCACTTTATGGACTTCAAGAGCATTTACTCTACATTTATAATAAACTACTTTTAAAACAGAAAAAAAAACCCTTGTATACATAAATCTGCTATATGCAGAATATATTACCTGATATCTTCCCTTAAGTTATGTTGCTAAGTTTCTTTATTTCTGAAAAGATGTAAAAATAAAACTCCTCTCTGCCTCTGTTTTTAAGTATATCTTGAAATAGCAAAATGAGTAACTAAAGTGGTAGTGTCATTTGCAAATGCAGATATTGATTATGTGCAACCAAAAGAACATGAAAATAAATAGGTCCCTAACATACTGCAGCTACCATTCATAACCCCCAATTTCAAATTTAACACTGAGTGATTCTTCTGCTTTTACTGATTGGTTTTATAAATACTGGAAATGGTATTGGTAAGAATTTGAACTTACAAACTTATATCAGTAAGATATATTCCATTTAGTATTTGTTTTACAAAATGATTTTACACTAAGAAGTTTGAAATCCTTGATCTGAATCATGCCCTCATTTTATGGATGAGAAAACTGACTTCATTTATGATTTGACTTCCAAAGTAGAATAGATCATTGAAAGTGTAGGAACAGAAACCACTCCCCTGTACTTTTTTTACAAAATGGCACACTCATTCCACACTGCCTGTCTAGGATCACCAGCTTAAATATCAGTATATGTTCAGTCCCCATCTTCATGTCAATGAATCCAAGGCTATAGGATTGCCAGAAGTCCATTATAATAATCATTTCTCTAATGTGGTTAAGAAGAATTCAGAGAGGTTTATTTGGGAGTGTATAGATAGCATCAAATTGAGGATGTTAATTGTTTATCAGGGAGAATTTTATAATTTAGAGTTTCACTCAAACAATATCAACAGCAAAGTCTTAATTATTGCCCTTAATTCTAGACTATTGCTTCAGTTACTAAAAAGAATGAAGTCACCTTACGTGACTTCACGTAAGTTATGTAAGGTCACCTTACATGTAAGTCACCTTACATTTCAGAGACATTTATGAGGAAGAGTCAGAAACAACATTATCTGACAGAGCAAAGATGGCAAAACATCTGGTGATAGGATTATCTCTCCCTACGATCCCTTTTCTTAAGCTGCCAATCAAAACAGAACCTGGTATCATTTCTAGAGAATCATATTGTATTAAGTAGATAAGTGATTTGTAATCATAGTCATTCTTGGTGTGGAGCTCTGTGGTAGGCGCAATATTGGGTACCCTAAAGATATCCATGTTCCGATTTCCACCTTACTTCACATGGCAAAAGAAATTTTACAGATATATTGAGTTAAGGATCTTGAGATGGGGAAATTAGTCTAGATTGTGTAGCTAGACTCAGTGTCATCATGAGGGTTCTTATAAACGGGAGGGGGAGGGTCAGACTCAGAGCAGGTATGTGAGGAAAGAAGCAAGGATTGGAGTTATGTGCATTGCAGAAAAAGAAAGGGGCCCTGAGCCAAGGAATGCAAATAGCCTTGGGAAGATGGGAAAGACCAAGAAACTGTCTCTCCCATCCAGGAGGAAAACAGGCCTGCCAACACCTTCTTAATTTAAGTCCTGCAAGTCTCATGCAGGACTTCTGACCTCTAGAAACATAAGATAATGATTTTGTGTTGTTTTGACCCATAAATCTGTCGTAATTTGTTTCATTGTAAAAGGTTACTATTGCAGATTTTAGCACCTATAAGTGCTATGAGACTTTGGAATTGGGCAGTGGGCAGAGGCTTGGAAAAATTTTAAGAGCATGGTAGAAAAGCGCCCAGGTTGCCTTTAACAGACTGTTAGTAGCAATATGAACATTTAAAATCTCTGCCAGCAAGGGTTCAGAAGAAAATAAGGAACAGTCTATTGGAAACTGAAGCAAAGGGGATCCTTGTTATGTGGCAGAAATTTAGCTGAATTGTGTTCTATAGTTGTGTGGGAAGCAAAATTTATAAACAATGAACTTGGATATGTAGGTGAGGAGTTTTCCATGCTGTGTGAGGTGCAGCCTTTCTAAAAACACACATGTTGGGACACCTGGGTGGCTCACTCGGTTAAGTGGCTGCCTTCCACTCAGGTCGTGATCCCAGGGTCCTGGGATCCAGCCCCGCATGGGGCTCCCTGCTCAGTGGGAGCCTTATTCTCCCTCTCCCTCACCTGCCGCTCTGCCTACTTGTGCTCTCTCTCTGTCAAAAAAATAAATAAAATTAATAAAAAAATAAAAACACGCATGTTATATGTACATATATATGGAGAAACAGAGACACACTCACATGTTACATATATATAGGTATACGTGTGTGTATATATACAGAGATGGATAGATAGATAGATAGATAGATGTTATTACTGTCTTTGCATAGTGGTGGTACAGAGCCCCTATTTTAATCCTTTGATTTTGAAGAAGGCAAATGCTAAATTACAGAAAACTGAAAGTATTTTTAATTCTAAGCAATTAAAAACAGGTCTTTAGAGTGAATCCCTACATGAGAAGGATTACATTAGCTTTATTGCAATATTATGGTAACAAGAACTCTGCCTCTCTTTTTTTCTGTATTATTATCCTATTGGAGGGGGGGGGAAATGGTTAAAATCCAGTTTGGCCTTATTATTAACACTCAGCAAATGTGGCTTAGAGCATTGGTTTATGATTTTTGTTCCATAGTAGACAAAGTATTCTTTATCCTCTCTCAGTTTAGTGTCTCGTATTATGCATTCTGTTCAATTTTTAATGAAATGTGGATTACTTTAAAGATTATCTCTCTGATTTAATAAATGGCATTAGAGTAGAAAGTTAATTGGATCTTTCTTGAATAAGCAGTGACCACTATGTGTGATTGATAGGAGGAAAAGATAGTAAATGACATATTTTTGAATTTATGTGTTAAACTTTTAGATTGGTATTTTTCTCTGATCAGTTTTTTCAAGTAAATTATGTAGCCCCCATTACCCTTATAAAAACTATGAAGAAATTCTAATTTCTTTTAGAAATAAAAATTTCTCAGGTTTTGTGAAAATGAGATGTAAGAAAGTCACATACTTGAACACATACATAGCTTAGTGTGTTTTTATTTTAAATACAGAAAGTGAACGCTATCACCCAAACATCTAAATAGTTCTAGATCTATCACTTCCTGTTTTCACAAAGATCTCGACTGAGCTTCAGAATTTGGAATCTTGTTCACTTCTTGCATTTTTTTCTCTTTTATTCAAGACCTTCTGCTGAATTTAGTGGCAAAGAAATTGTCATTTGTACTTCATTTTTTAAGGAAATGCAGAAATCCATCCGTTTGTAAATATGATGGTGGAGGGGACAGTGACAATCCCCACATTTTGTATATCCCTGGTAGTAGTTCACAGTTGGAGTATCACTGACCCTTAAGTACACACAAATCATCCTTTTACAGCAATGCCCCTCTTCCTGATAGCTGTTTGTGTATGCAGCTGTGCCTTCCATATTGCAGATTCAGAAAGACGATGTTCTAATTACTGGCTGCTGTTATTTACTACACCTGGCTTTGCATCTGTGCCTCTTAAAAATCTCAGCCTTTGCTTTTGAGGAAACCAGCCATGCTTGTATACCTCCAGCTTTCCTGGTCTATTTGCTGCTGTTATTTCCCAGATGAAAATCCAACGGGGCTATGCTTTGGAGGAGGGCTTCACTGTACTAGTAAAACTTTCCTTTGCTCACTTTGACAACCGTCATCTCGGGTTGACTCCTTTACAAAACGCTGCTTGGTATTGGCCGGTTGTCTTTCTGACGACGACTTTAGCCACTATGGGAGATAGTTTAAAGTCAACATCATTGACCAACATTTAGACCAACATTGTTGGTGGTCTAACAGTGTGCTAAAGACTAGAATCAGAGAATGTTTGTACAGAGATAAGGAAGAAAGAAAATCAAAGGTCCCAAGGAATATGTAGTTGAGACATCACCTCCTGTAATTCAGGCTGTGTGTTAGGCTTTCCTGCCACATATTTCCAGAAGTGATAATGGTAACAGCAACTTTATTGGTGTGTGATTGTTTTTCTAATTTAAATTTCACATCATTGTGGTGAACAACAGTCATCCCTTAAATACATCTTTGTCCATTGCTTAATTTCCTAAACCTAATAATTTCACCAGCTGCTAAACATTGGAAATTTAGTCATCCATTCAGAATGTGTTTATTGTGTGCTCATTCTCTGTTAGGCTCTAAGCCAGATACTGAGCTCCAAGAAAGACAGTTGTGGGATGGAGGGCATGGCACCTGTATGCAGTTACTATGCAGAGTAGTTTGAGGCAAAAATAGTCATTGGCCACATATGTCTTCAATCACGAACTATCCTCCTCCTCATGGAGACTCCTTAACTCTGCCAAGATGGATTCTTGGAAGTAGGATGCTTCCCTTTTTTCATTTTGGGGGAATATTTACAGTCTATGTTACAGATCTGCTATAATTTAGAATTTGCTAATAACCTCCATTAAACAAGATAGCTTGTGTGAAAATTATGTTGGCTTTTTGGTTCAGGTTTTATAAAACAAATCACTAATCTAATGCTATATTATAAAAAATTTATACATTTACCTAAGGTAGGATCTTTTGAGACTTATTTATGATGATGGAGGTGTATCTATATTTCTATCTATAGATTAAAATCTTTGAAACTGCAGTCTTTGAAACTGCAGTCATCCTAAAAGAAATCCTTTCTTTTTTTTTTAACTTAAAATGTCTTGAAAATATTTTCAAGTTAGAAAATATAGATATTCCATTATATGAATGTCTGTTTAATCTTTCCTCTTTTGGTAGACATTTAAGGCTGTCCATGCTCCTTGCTATTACATGCAGTAATGGAAGAAACATCTTAGCAAAGATTATTACGTTGTTATAGGATAAATTTATAAAAGCAATGTTTCCTAGTCAATTGATGTGTATGTCTTTTAAAAGAATTACAGCCAAATTATAATCAAAA
The DNA here is from genome assembly GCF_022355385.1 of Mustela nigripes. Classification (NCBI taxonomy): domain Eukaryota; kingdom Metazoa; phylum Chordata; class Mammalia; order Carnivora; family Mustelidae; genus Mustela; species Mustela nigripes. The sequence continues at coordinate 77,465,273 of NC_081561.1, read as the reverse complement.
AGAATTATACAAATTTGCATTTCAAGCCATATAGTGGAATGCTTGTCTCTCCAACACTTATCACTACTAATTGATACCAGTCTTTTAAGATTTTGCTTATCTAATGGAAAAATATGGTTAAGATTTTACTATTATGTTTTATTCTTAAATGATTTACATAATGATACCACCTTGTGTTTTAAAACTGTCCCATAAAGAATGAAGAGACGATCACTTAAATGTAGTTAACTATTCAATTTATAGGTGGCATTTTGTTCCAACTCAGTGAATGAAAGAAATTAGCAAACATTCCAAGCTCTTGCTTGTATTGAAGTCTGATGCTTAAGGAAAAGCCTGGAAGTGCTTTAGTTTGTTTTGGAATGTCTAAGTGCACAGCTTTCTATCCCAGTTCCTGAGCTGTTACAGATTCTAAATCGTTTTGGTTGGCGATAACTTTTATTAATCACTAGCAGTCTCTGGTTTCAGAATTCTTCAGACTTTCTCAGATTGAGTGCAGCATCCTTCAAGGTTATAAAAACTGTACTTTTTATTCTTTAAAAACAAACAAGATGTATCCAAAAAATGATCAAAATGGAAGATGGCGTGAGTAACCAGAGGAATAAATTGGAATTCATTAAGAAAGCCAGAGGCAAGTGTGGAAAGTGTTTTCAAATTCACTGCTAAGAGAACTTCTTTTAAAGTAGTTAATTGAAAAATGCACACACTTGCAGAATGAAAAGATGGGTGCTGCAACAATCATAAAGAACACATAAAGTACATTAGTGTTTTAAATTTCTCCTGGAAAAAAAAAAAAGAGTTAACTATCTATTAAGATATATAACTAAATAGGAAAAAAAAAGTTAGAAAAATATGCATTGCCACTTAAGTTCAGTTCGACTTCTGTTTACCAGATGTTTTGATGGAAGTTTTTTTCAGTGTTCAATATAATGCTGTCTGGGAAACATTGCTGGGAAACATCTAAGCTATATATCCTGTTTGTTGATAAAGAACATATGGTTTTGGAAATCAGTGTTAAAACCGCATGGAAGTTCTTTGTGAAGCAAAAATTTTAGTTTTACTCTCAATTGTAAAAACTTAAAGAAGAAAGAGTTCACCATGATATATACAGCCATCTAAAGTAATAGATTGCAGAAAAAATAGAATATTGCACATTGCTAAACTCCTGATTACCTCTGTTTTAGTTTCAGAGGCATTTCAGTTTTAGAATTGGCCACATAACCAGTGACGTGTGCTCATCTCCCTAGCACAATCTGTTGTCATGATCACTAGATAAGTCTGACTAAAATGATGCTGAAATGATTCTGTAGATAATTAAAATATAACTACCTGCTCTTTATTTTTCTTTATCTAAATAAAGAGTCCATTAAAAAATAGAGTAAAATCCTAATTATGCTAGACTTCCTAACATTTAAGTATCATATGAATAAGAAAACCTCTTTGATTTTCTAAGTGTAATTTGAAGATACGCGTTCTTCAACCTTGATAGGCAGGTGTTCCAGGAGATGCTGAGAACTCTGGAGCTGCAGTGAGATAGCCCTCTCTGAGGAATGACCTGCTTCACATTTGAATCATGCTTTTATTTGGATCCATTCCCACGAACAGTTGCTCGTCATGCAGGGTATCGGAAAATGACCTAAATTAACTTTTCTGCAGGAAGTAGAGGGACCTCTGGATAAGAGACTCCAGTTTCAGATTTCCCCGGGGATGCAAATTCATTCAGTCCCTATCTGGAATGACTTAAATGACTTAGTCTATAATGTCTCTTGTTCTCTCGAAGAGGATGATCTATCAGTGACAGAGACATAGCTCTAGTGATCAAATATACAAGATGGCTGCTTACTGAGAAAAGGTAGAAAAATCTGATTAGTCCAGAATAAAAGGGTGGGGGAGGTGGTGGCAATGGGAACAAGACTCCCTTCCAAGCACAAATAAAAGAATGACTTAGGAAGGGCTGAAAGAAATGAGGTCATTTACTTTTACTTCCAAAAAAAAAAAAAAAAAAAAAAAAATCAGGGATGATTGGTACTCCTTTTCAAGGATCTCCTATAATTGGGGGATGAATCTGTTTTTTGCCATTTTGTTCATTCTTTATTTCCCATACATATTTCAACATGTTTTTATGCCTTGTCACGTGGTACATGAGGGATAAACAGTCTCAAGATGCAGAAGAGACGTTTATGCCCTGGAGGCACTCAGACCCTCGTAGCTTTTCCACCTCCTTTCTTTGTCATGACATTTTGCATTGAAGAAACTTTTCTCTTTTGTCTGTGATAACAACTGTCACTTATCTTAAATATTTTGTGTGTGTGTGTGGTAATTACTTCTTACTCATTAAGTTAGTGCTCCCTCTGTAATGATGTTGCAAGCAGCCCTCTTACCATCTCCAAAGATCTCCTACATGCAGCTGCTCCCAGGAATAGGATGTGACCACCACAGAATATCGAAATTGTAAAACTCGGAAGTTTCGTTGGGTTCGTTCTCCCACAGCCCTCGGACTCCCTTTGCCACGGTTGCCTGTGCCTGTTTCTGTTCACATTTCGAGGAATGTTTGTGGAACAGAGATTCCGCACCCTGGGCAGTCCCACCATAGAACTATTTTCTAAGACCTTCACCATCGTGAAATAAAATCCACCCAGTCTACCAACATACATGATTTAAAATGATTAATAAAATTCCTACCTTGAGGGAAAATAAAAAAAAGAACTAAGGGGAATATCTTCAAATAATGTGTACCTCCTTACCTAAATGACTGGACACATCTACACGAAGATATAAGCAATACTGCTGTAATTCTCAGACTCTGCAAATGCAAAAACTATTAACTCAGACTCCCTTGCCTCCCTCTCCCAACCTCTCCCAGAACTCTCTCAGTTCTAATCACTGGGAGACCAGAATCTCCCTATGCATTTTCTAGATGCCTTGGCTATCTGCCCTACTGAGAACTACCATCATAGAACTTAATCTTCAACATCAGTGCTTATTTATGGCATTTGTCTCTATTTGGTTCCTCCAAGAAAAATCCTGCTGAGGAGCTTTTATGACCACAGATCTTAGATTGATTGATTGATTGATTGATTTTTGTCCCTAAAACAGAACCCAGACATGCCACACTTGGGCATGACATATTTTCATAAGTATATCTTTAAGTGGCAAATTATAAAGTGAAAATCTGGATTTCCTTATATCATTACCATGTTGCCATCATGTATCGAGACTGATGTTGGCAAAAACCACTCACTGAGGGATTTGGTCATGTTTTGTAAAAAGAGTATTTGTTCTTAATCGATAATGTCCTTTGAGTGGGAGGATAGCTTTTTAAGCAGCAGAAAATGAGAAGCCCCTGAATTTTCTTCAACCAACACAAACAACATTCAGTCATTTCAAAATCTGTCTTTTTCCTCTTGCATCTTTTTCTTTGCTGGTGTGTCTTTCTCACAGGGCTCACACAGCTCTGAAACACAATGTTCCTTCAACTAAGGCTTCTTCAACAAGTTTTTCGGGGTGTACCACTTTGACGTAAACATTTCACTCAGCTAATCCACATGTATTTATTAAAGACTTAAATACTCTAGCTCAACTCTCTGTCAGCAAATCTTGCTTATCTTCTGATTTCCCAGTCTTTTTCACTGAAATTAAAAACAAAGCAAAAATAGCATCTGACACAACTGTTTCATTCTCCAAAGAGGAATTCGAAAATATAAAACTGTAACAGTTTAATAAAGTGTGGTAAAACACTGTTGATGGCAGGTTTCACAGAACTCAGAACCTTTTTTTTCTTCTGTGTCTGTCTCTCCACCAACTCATTGACTTTACAGTGCTCTGGATGTTTAATAATTTTGTACTGACTACATGAACAGATAGATATGTCAATGAATACAACCTGTTTGTTCAACATGCAAGTATGAGAATTTAAACATGCAAATATATTTATTTGATGAAGATCTTAATGATTCTTTCCCTTTATCAAAGGGAAGCTTGTATTAAGCACTTTGGTTGAAATGCTGTTGATCAAATATCAGTTATCAATTTATTTATTTTTTTTATTTTTTTTTAAAGATTTTATTTATTTATTTGACAGAGAGAAATCACAAGTAGTCGGAGAGGCAGGCAGAGAGAGAGAGAGGGAAGCAGGCTCCCTGCTGAGCAGAGAGCCCGATGTGGGACTCGATCCCAGGACCCTGAGATCATGACCTGAGCCAAAGGCAGCGGCTTAACCCACTGAGCCACCCAGGCGCCCCTCAGTTATCAATTTAAATGTAGGTTTTAGCTTTCTATGATGTTAGATTATTTCTGAAAACAGAAGGAAGTTGACTGAGCTGCTTTATCTGCTTTTCTCTATAAGAAGATACATTCAGACTCTAATTGCTTTAGCTATGCATATAGTTCTTTCTGCTGATTTTTTAAAAATGCACTGCCCTTTATATAAAAAACATAATACAGATAACATCATTTTCTTAATGGCTGAGTTATCATCTACACAGTTATTGACCGGGACATAGCTTGTCCTGGAGGACTGGTCTTCATTCAAGGAGCTGGTCCTAAGTTTACACGAGCATTTCTTTTTATATGAAGGTGTGTGAGCCCTAAGGCCTTCAGATCCTCATAGGCTGTCATAGGACCCTAATCAGACACAATATTGTATACAAAACCCTTCCCAACTGGGGAAATTGACCTTTCCTCACCAAGTTTACCTTATAACACATAATTTCTCATTAAATGTAAATCCACCTTTTCACTTAACTTTTACATCTGTGTGTCAGTAAAATGAAAATTTATCTTCATGCAATAATGGCATACATATGCTCTTTTGAAATCCTCAGGAAATCTGGCAAGGTGAACATTGGGAAGATAACTGTGATCTCATCAAGTTTGAACATAGCACTAAACTCCTTGGAAGGAGATTTGTCAGCTAGATTTTCATACTCTCAATCTGACTTCAGCAACTGCTACTACCTTCTACCAAAATTTATCTGTGCACTGTACTCGGGATCTCCAGACAGTGCCCAGCAATATCCACTTTGAAATGAAGAGCATGGCTCTGGCATCTGGGCCAGGCCCCAAGTGTTACCCTTACATACCAAAAACAGTACTGCTTTTCCAAGCTACTCCTCAAGGAATACGAACAACTGGAAACAATTTAGAAATACTAAAAATGTGCCCATTCTTTTTCTGAGGTCTCCACACAATACTGCCCCTTCCCTTCCCAAGAGCCCATACTGTCTTCACCCACATTCCCATTCATTGTTCTGACATAAAAACTTTACTGCCTTTTCCCTGGGAAGACCACATAGCTTACAACTAATACAGGGTATACCCAGGGGTTATCAAAATTAATCTTTTAAAGAATATTTACACCCCCCCCCGGGAATCACATCCAGTCCCAGGTCCAGACAATACTGTCCCGAGTGTGCTCTTCACATGACGAACCTCCTGCTGCTCTTGTCCTTTCAGTAACCGAACTGCCGTCTGTCACAGATATTACCCACTGACTCCTTTCTTCATGGGACTGGTGTTTTAAAAGCAAAAACAAAGTGTAGATCCACCGGACCTTTCAACCCTTGGAAACCTGAATTACTGCATCTACTCATCCTCTTAACATGGGGAATGGTTTCACCCTGAGAATTTAATTGATTGTTCATGTTTGATATTTATTGGATTTTTTAAAAAATCCAGTTACAGTCAGTTTCTAGGCAAGTCAGACACTATGAATGTCCCGTACGTTTGGTTGCAAATTTCTTGGATTATAATCAGAGTTTAGAATTACTCTCCCAGTCTCCTAGAAGTGTGACGTGATGAAGCTATCAGCTGCGGTCTTTACAGACCTTTAGCAAAATAGCAAGTCTCCTATTAACTGAACTGAATTAGATGATTGGGGAAGCTTATGGGAAGGAAGCAGCATGACCCCTCACACAGAACCAGAAGCCAGAAGGAGGAAAACCACAAGGAGGCTGACAAAAACAGCCCAGAGTCTAGAAGCAGGGGGTAGTGTGGGACAGAAGCCAACTAGCCTTGCCTTGGAAGGAAGATTAAGCTGGAGGCGGAGCTGAAGTGTAGTCTGAGAGCAAAAGGCAGCAGCCAGGAAAAGCCTTCATAGTTTGCTTTACGCAGAAGCTGGAAATTAGGAACAGGTCAGAGGTCAAAATGAGGTAGGATTTTGAGAGATCACAGCAGGTGCAATGAACCAGAAACTATTGCACTGTTCAAATAACACCTGCCTTCCACAGGAAGTCCTTGTTCTTGTGACTGCTGCTAGACTGTCGTCTAGCAGAACCCGAGACAAGTGCAGTTAGTAAGTCGTCACACCTGTGAGTCCTGACACTAACTGAGGGTAGAGGAAAAGGCCACGCATGAGAGTGAGGAAGGATGTTGATTCAGACAGGTTTACTGGACCATATGGCCAGATCCTTTTCTTATAGGGAAAGAAAGTAGACAAATGGGAAATACCATTTGTCTTTGCCATTTTAAAGTCTCGGGTTTCTTGAGCTACCTTAGTTCAAATTTTACAAACTGAAAGACACAGGAAAAGATGGAGGGAGAAAAAAAGGAGGCAAAGCTCAATTTGATTATAGAAACATTCAGGGAATGGGTAACTAGGGGACAGGAGCATAGGTAATTTTAAAAAGGGAACTGAAGTATTGGTTACTTCGCTTTTTTCATGACCTGCTTGCCACCCACTCCCCAAGTAAAAGGTAATGGCCGTAATCTGTTCTTACAGAGGACATTCAGAAATTTTACAGACCTTGAGATCACTTCCCCAATTTCTCTTGAGAGTGGTTCTTCTCTTGAGAGTGGTTCTCTCCTGATCCATTCCCCCTCTGAATGGGCAACAGTTACTCCTTAGTATGTATATAGCATTAATGTCACACAACGTGTATCATTTTGTATACTTACTTTCTTTACAGACAAGGTGCAAAGTTTAATTAAGAGGGCAAGAACCATATTTTTAGCTGTGGTATGAAAGAAAATCTACCAGGTGTGGAATCAAATGACCTGGGGTCCTTTGAACCAGCAGTGTGACCATAGCCAGATCATCAGTTAGCATCTGGGTTTCCTGAGTGCAACTCCAGTGGGACAAGGGGGCTTTACGGATGTGGGGCAAGATAAAGTTAGAGGCTTGGGTTCCTTATCACTGCTTCAGTTACTGTGTCTGCCCTCTCATTGATTTCCTATCTTGGGCTTCTGCATCAGATTTTAAAATATATTTTTTTCTTAATTTCTCCCGCTGTTAAAAGTGCCTGACTGGCTCAGTCAATAGAACATGGGTCTCTTGATCTCAGGGACTGTGAGTTCAAGGCCCAGGCTGGGCATGGAGCCTACTTTAAATAAAAAGTTTCACTGATGTGATACCATCTAAAATCTCTTCCAAACTTGAAGTTTTATTTTACATCATCACTTTATTTGCCATATCTCTTATTGTATTTCTTTGGACTGAGTGTCTAATCAATATTTGTTTGAGAGAAAAAATATTTGGTGGGGGTGGGGGGAAGGGGAAGGAATGTTGTGGCCCAATCCTGCTATCCTCAGATATTTCACAATAGTATCTGTGTGAGAAGTTTAGCAAATGGCATTTTTGACTTGTGAGGAGAAGTCTTTTCACGTCAGCTTGAAATTCTTCTTGAACATGATTTCTGACGTAGGGAAATAGAAAGCAAACCCAGCATGCACTTGTTTTGTGCAGAGAATGAGTTACTTTTGAGAGAATAAATCAGCTTCTCTCTGATTGGTCATGTGGGACCATTCTGTAGAAATGAAGAAACCATCCTTTGTCAGTTTGAATCACATTTATGAAGGCTTTGATAAGATTAAACCAATCCGAGGAAGCAATGTCAAGATGCACAGGCGAGAACAGGAACTAAGAAACATCTATGTCGCACGTGACAATGTCAGCTAATGGAAGAATCAGACACAATGTCAGGGAGTATAGATAAATATGAGCAACTTCTGGTTGAGCTAGAAACACTGCTGGCTGTGTTAGAAATCTTATGAGCTGTGTCTTCAAAATGTCTCTTTTCTTACCGGTTTATATTCTTCTTAAAGAGCCAGTGACACTGTCACCCCAAGGTTGTGCTTTTGTATGAATTTAATTACGTTTGGTGCTTTGGCCAGATATCTTTTACCAACCTTATAGATCTATTCCCCAGTTTCTGTGGATGTTAGCTGCTGACAAGTCACAGCTCCTTCCCACTCTTCACAATAGCTCATAAGTTTAAAAAAAAAAAAAATGCTCTGCCCTGGGCCTCGTGTGCCCACCTGTCAAACCTGTCAGCTTAAAGCCAATGACTGACATGGAGGTACAAAGCCCTCAGCTCAAGATGAGGTCCATTCTGGAGCACTTCATCCCCCATCGGATCAGACTGAGGTTAGACTCTGGCTGAGATCACATGCTTAACTTCATTTCCCTTTCCAGTCCTACCCTTCTTCCCTCTCTCCTTTCTTCTGAGAGCCCTCCCTTAAATCATGTGCACCAGAATCCGGGTCTCAGGCTCTGCTTCCAGGGAAGTGAAACTAAGACAGTGATGTATTTGAGAGCATAGATTCCGTCATCTTCTATCTTTCACCCTTTGTCTCCAGCACACCTAGAACATGATACTCAACAAGTATTTTGAAGAGTAGGAAAGGTAAGAAATTTGACTTGCTATTGGCCAACTGCTCACAAGTAGTCCAGCACAATTCCAACCTTACTTTGAATCTGAATTCTCAGCTCACTGAAGAATTAGGATGGTGGCAGAACTGGGGACCAGAGTTAGGATAATGGCAAAGTAGAATTCATTTAATATCCTAACCTGGAATCAGAAGCCATCAAAACAGCATATATTAAAAATGAAAGAAAGAAAGAAAGAAACGGTGTTTTTTTTTACTTAACAAAATATCATATGCATTGCTTTAATCACTGAACTCCCTGTAAACTGTTATGAAGGTTCTTTCTAATTGTTCATTTTATTAGAGTGACTTCTCAGGATAGTCCGTAATTTGAGGTAGACTTTCTGGGCCAGACTCAAAATTATATAGAGGTTGAAGGGGAATTTCTAATTTGCTCATTCCATGTTTCTGCTTTGAAATTAATGAAAGTCATCATGCCTTTTAGAAGAAAAAATCATGTCAAATAAAAATGTTCTCACTTTTTAAATGTATAAGAATAATTAACAAAATTTTGTTGCATACCTACTCTCTGCCATATTGAGAAGATAAAAACTGGTGGGGGGTGGAGGGCACCTGGGTGGCTCAGTGGGTTAAAGCCTCTGCCTTTGGCTCAGCTCATGATCCCAGAGTCCAGGGATCAGGCCCCACATCAGGCTCTCACCTCAGTGGGGAGCCGGCTTCCCCCCTCCACCTGCCTGCCTCTCTGTCTACTTGTGATCTCTGTCAAATAAATAAATAAAATCTTAAAAAAAAAAAAAAGAAAAGAAAATAAAGAAAAAAGAATAAGATGTAGTTCATGCTTTAAAGGAGTTGAGGAGCGAGAACCCTGACAGATGAGCTATTAACTGTGATACAGGGTACCAAGACATAAAACAGAATTCCCTATAAAATGACACTTGAGATCAGCTGGTGGGAAGGATCAGAGACATAGGGAACAACATGAGCAAATGTGTGTAGACATGCAAGTTAATGGGATATTCGGGGAAGAATATGTAAAAAATTGGTGAGAAATGAGGCTACGAGGTATATTGATGCAGGGTTCTAGAAGGACAGAAAGACAGTAAGACTCGGGATTGAACTCTAGCTTCAGAGCGAGGACCAAGTATCAACCGTGCTTTACAGTTTCATTTTCTCTGTTTTGCTTTAAAAAACTGTTAAGGGGCACCTGAGTGGCTCAGTGGGTTAAACCTCTGCCTTCGGCTCAGGTCATGATCTCAGGGTCCTGGGATCGAGCCCCGCATCGGGCTCTCTGCTCGGCGAGGATCCTGCTTCCCTTCTCTCTCTCTGCCTGCCTCTCTGCCTACTTGTGATCTCTGCCCGTCAAATAAATAAATAAAATCTTTAAAAAAAAAAAAACTGTTAAAACAATGTAGTAACATTAAAAAAGTGTTTTAGACCAATATCCTAGAAACAACTGTTACCTTTTTCCTTTCTCATGTCAAATGCCTGCACAAATATTTTCCATGATTGTGATTGCAAATTGTATCTGTAGGTTTTTTCTATATTATTATGTGTGTTCATTTTAAGTGAGTGAACATTGATATAAATATTATATATAATTCAAATTCTCGTTTTCATGCTCTCTGAAAGTTTTGTAGGCTATTAAGCAGGGCAGTAGTAGGATCGTACTTGTGTCTTAGGAAAACCATGCAGGAAATCTGTAGGTGGATCCAGATGAGTGGGACTTGGAGTCAGACGCTTCAGTAGGGAGGAAAGAAGGAATACCAGCCTCAGCATCCTCACCCTCATCTATAAAAGAAGGTACAAACACCTGCCCTACAAGTCTCATAGGTGCTTGTGAAAGTTAATTGAAAACTTAATATATTAAAAGAACTTGGCATTTATGAAGCTCTTAAATAGTCATTCATTCAAGAGAGGAAGTTGCAGGGAAAAAATTTTAAAGGTCACTTTGACTTTTAAGCACACGATTTCCTGAAAGACTTTTTGAACTCTTTCAAGGTAGCTGTTGTCTTATTCATCATCACATGCTAACTACCCCTCTTGACTTACATTATTGCCCAACGTACATATTTCTTTGGTGAATAAACTAATGAACAGTAATTACCTGTTTGCTCGATGAACACACACTTCCATCCTATGGGAAACATGCTAGTAGAGTCTGCTTTTAAAGGAAATGATAGACTCATTATTCCAAGAGATGATGGAAAAGTCAGAATGCTTCAGTGATCACATGGTGATAGGGATTTTCTTCTCTTGTAGTGAAAGTCTATGTTAGCCATTTTACATTCGTGGACCAGACAGGTGACTGGTGTAAAGGACGAGTTGAAGCTGTGAGGTCCAAGAAGAATCCACAAGCCCTCTGGACCCTGTGAAATATGAGTTAAGTCTAGAAGAGGAATACATTTTTTTTTTTGTGGCATTGAGCTCAATTTTAATTATTTGCTTGATGCCATTCTCCCCTTGCAGGCTCCATGAGAGCAGGGCTTGGGTCAGACTTGAATCTGCCTGTAGCAGCTACCTTGCAGGTGCTGAAAAATATTTATCAAATGAATTAACAAATACAACCTGAGTAAATGAAATGGGACACTGCTTAGAGTATCGGATCAGCCACAATTTCAGTGTGAGGATATGTTCTATGTGTTGCAGTGGAAATGAAAGTTTGGGGGTTTTTTGATTGTTTAAGATTGTATTTATTTATTTGACACAGAGAGAGACACCACAAGTAGACAGACAGACAAGAGAGAGGGGAAGCAGGCTCCCCACTGAGCAGAGAACCTGATATAGGACTCAATCCCAGGACCCAGAGATCATGACCTGAGCCCAAGTGGAAATGAAAGTTATAGAAAATGAGTAATAACTTCCTTATCTACTACTGGATCCTTTTTCTGTTTTAAAAACAACAAAAAGATTTGCCTGGTACATGTGCAAAAAGGAATGCCAGTAATATTTTTCAAAATATATATTAGCAATTTTTACTCCCTGATACTGATGCTGATGCTACGTATTAAGCTCCTTTTTGTGCCAAGCACTCCCAGACACTTTATGTATTCAGTAATCTACAGAGCAAGAATTATTTATCCCATTTAAGGATGAGAAACATAGACCCCCAAAAAAGCAGAGTAACTTTCCATAGAGTACACAGCAATTTTTCCTGACTCAGGTTTTTTCTGCTGCCTTTCTGATCTGGAAAGCAGTGTCATACCTGATCCTTTGACAAGTGTAACAACAAAAAAACAAACCAGTATACTTATTCTCAGATATTTAGGAGAGGTCTTAGAGAAATCCAAGATAGACATAATGTCTTTCATCTTTATAATAATACAAAAGCAAGCACATAGGTAGGTGAAATTTTCATGGACCATAAACTTTTGGAAATTTTTGATAATTTATCACTGCTTTTTCACCTTGGCCCCGAAAATACTCCATGTCAGTTCTTAGCTGGAATCTATAAGTAGATTATAGACTTCAGATAAATGATGCTTAGTGACTTGTTGAATGCATGAGATTTAAAATAATACATTTATTTTTTCACTTAATAAAGAACTTAAATCTTTTGTGCAACTTGTTTCGTCCAAATAAACATGTTCTTTGCCCTCTAGTTCTCAGACTTAAAAATAACAATTAAAAATGGCCTTTTGGGTAAATACTTCCCCTGTTTATCCAAACTTAAAATAGGACTAAACCAAGAATTTTGCTTTACTTGGCTTCCTCTGTAGTAACCTACTATCTTGGGTTTTTCTTTTTTCCACCCATAATTTCTTAGTGTGTTTTGCTAGCTCTTACTCCTCAGGGTTTGAATATGGTCCCTCTTCTTGTCTTACTTGTATTCTCTCTATAAAATTCCACCATAGCTGCCATCATGTTCTGTACTAGGATGGCTTGCAAACTTCTTTCTCTAATCTCAGCTATCCCCTCTGAGTCATAGCCCTATCTCTGCAATTTTTTCTTCTCACTGGCACATCAGACTCAAGAACTTTACAAATAATATGATGCTTCCCCCCTAAAATCTCCTATCCCAATGTTCTTATCTCAGTTTATATGACTGCTGTCCACTGAATCGCTCAACTATTCAGGAGTGATTGTTGTTGATTTTTCTCTTAACTTCTGGCCAGCTAGTCATCAAGTACTACTGAGTCCACTGCCTACACTTCTTAAACGTACTTTTCTCCCCCATTTTTGCTGCTGCTAGTTAAGAGTGAGACACCTTCTCTTAGCTGGACCACTGTACCATCCCTATAGCCTCTCCTCCCTCATCTACCATTGCCTCCTTCTTATTGATTCTCCATAATGAGAGCCAGGGAGAGCATTTAAAAATGCAAGTCTGGGGGACGCCTGGGTGGCTCAGTTGGTTAAGCAGCTGCCTTCGGCTCAGGTCATGATCCCAGCGTCCTGGGATCGAGTCCCACATCGGGCTCCTTGCTCAGCAGGGAGCCTGTTTCTCCCTCTGCCTCTGCCTGCCATTCTGTCTGCCTGTGCTCGCTCTCTACCCCCACCCCGATAAATAAATAAAAAATCTTAAAAAAAAAAATGTAAGTCTGATTATACTTGCCTAAAATATTGTTACTCTTTTTCAGTTATTATTCTGAGTTCCAAATTATCTTAAAGTAAAAGTTTAAGTCTTCTATCTGGCCTGCAGAGTCCTGCACTATCTGGTTTTACCCTGGATTTCAGCGTCAGCCTCACTAGTTAGCCACTGGAAGCTGTCTTTAATTGCTTGTTGCAGAAAGACCTTTGAACCTGTCTGAAACACTTACTCACCCTTTTTCCTTCATTTGGAACTACAACTCAGGTCTTGGAGCTGACCCTCTCCTCTTATGTTCTCACCATAAGATTTCACTATGGCTGCAATCACATTATTCTACACTTAAAATGGCTTGCAAACCTGTTTCTCTTATCTCAGACCTCTCTACAGAGTTTCAGCCCTCTGACTGCAATATCTATTCATTCAACATCTTTGTCTCACTGGCACACATCCTTTAGGCCTCAATAGAATTATCTTTTCTTATTTCCAAGCACAACTAGAGTCTTCTCTATGTGTTCTCATAATGCCCTCTCTTTTAATGTCAGAGGATTTATCACAGTTCATTGTAATTTTTTTTTTCATCTCTTTCCATCTCTAAGCTACAAACAGGTTCTCCATCTTATTGGGCGATACGTCCCCAATGTACCCGGCGCTTGGCTTGAAAAACACTTAAGTATTTGCTTAACAAATAATGATTCTATACTTCTTGGCTCGGATAAAATATATTTACCTGTTATCTGTTAAAATAAAAATAAGGCTTCCCATTTGAATTCCACATATTATCTGAATCTACTTTTTAAAATAGTTTTTGTTTTTTTCCAAAGAAATGCTGTCATTTGAAAGACTAAAGCCTACACTGTAAGGTGTACTACTTTAACTGTTATTTCTCCTCTTTGAAAAGGTAATTTTCATTCTGGGTAGCTATTTAAAATACCAATTTGAAGTTTAGAGCTTGCTCCTCTTTAGGAATTCACATCCTTAAATAAATATGTATTCTGTGTCTCATAACTAGTTTTTTTTTAACCAGGAATTAGAAGAGATAATCTCTCTGCTTTATAATTTCACTAGGGAAGCCAAGTCATATAGTCAGAAATACTTTGCCCAAAGTAAAGAGCAAGCTTAATTAATTGAACTGAGTCTCAGCTATCTAGAAGCCTCTGTCCCTGGAAGTGGATGGATACAGATGGGGATAATGGCCGAGACCATCAATTCTGCATGAGACAGTTCTTGCCTTTAAGGAGTTTATAGTGTAGTGGAGACAATATACACATATTTAAGAATAAAACAAAGAATAATCAAACCTGTCTTAAAAAACCATGAGATTCTGATATATGAAGGCATAATCTATTACTAGGGCAAGTGGTGAAAGCTTTATGGAAGGACTAGATCTGAGGTAGACATTGAAGGAATGAAAGAGATTAGACTTGCAGAAGAGGGTAGGTCCAAAGAGTAGACCCATTAAAGTCTGGATATGCAGATGAGCTTAGAACATATGAAGAAGCACATGGAATAGGGGTATTGGACTCCTGTAATTAGAGTAAGGACTATGTGAAAATAAGGTTGGAGTGCATGGATGATTGTCATCCCCTTTCGAGTGTTAGTCCTTCAGCTGTTGAGCCACAACTGTCATGCCTGGACTGTGTTATCTTACCTGATTTAAAGAAAGATGACTTTAATGCATATACACAATACACATAGAAGAGTGAAGTATTGAAGCAAGTCACAGGGCCTGCTGTAGCTGCCATGTGTAGGCGTCTGTGGAGTATGAGGACGGGTCATTGACAACAGAAACAACTGTGGGAGTAAAGAGAAGCAGACCTGTCCAACATGGCCAACGATAATCTTTGTCTTTCCTTGTTCCTTGCCTCCCGGTAATCCCACTTTGTTCTCTCTCCTATGGGATTCTCTTGATTATATAATATATGTATCTTGAAAAATGCTGATTAAGACCCACTGGGAAGATAAATTGGTTTGTTTTTTGATTTGGGTTTTTGGTGTTTTGTTTTGTTTTAAATTTATTTGACAGAGAGAGACATAGCAAGAGTGGGAACACCTTGAGAGGAAGAAGCAGGCTTCCCTCCAAGCAGGGACCCCAACATGGGCCTCAGTCCCAGGACTCTGGGATTGTGACCTGAATGGAAGGCAGATGCTTAACCGACTCAACCACCCAGGTGCCCCAGCAAATAGGTTTTATGAATAAGGGCTACCCAAATATATCAGTTCCTAATCCTTGGAACCTGTAAATGTTGCCTCATAGGAAAATGTATATGCAGATGTGATGAAGTTAAAGATCTTGATCTGGTGATATTGTCCTGGATTAACCGGATGGGCCCTAAATCCAATCATGCACATTGTAAGCAAGAGAAGCAGAGGAAGAAACCTATCCCCTGGAGAGAGTGTAGCCTTGCCAGTGCCTTGGTTTTGGCCCCATGAGCCTGCTTTGGACTTACAGTCCCCAGAACTCTATGAGCATAGACGCATGTTGTTGTAAGCTGCCAAGTCTGTGTAAATTTGTTAGATGGCAATTGGAAACAAATATATGGATAGAATATTATTTTATGCCCTTTTCCCTGAGGTATAGCTGTTTAGTCAGCATTGTATCTGGAGCATGGATAGAACCAGGGTTTTCTCATCTACAGACCGTTGAATGTAGACTTCTTTTAATTGAGTTTACGTATTCTTCCTCTATAAGGTAGAAAACTTAGCAAAAGATTTATACGAATGCCTTGTCTCCTTTGAGGTTCAGTTTAAATAACTTTGATATAACAAAAGTTGGAGAAAACAGTCTGTCTGAATCAGAAACTTTGGAATGTGAATTCATAGAAACTAATGAAGAAAAACCAAACTTGGCCTCATAGGGAAAGAATGTCTTATGCAAATCTGTGTCATCAGCCAAGTTCATACATGCAGAATGCAAAACTCTGTTTCACTATTTGCTGGGGATTTGAAAATAGCTGGAGATAATCTAATTTAAAAGGACAGACAAATTCCTTTAGCTTTATAGAATTTATTCCACATATGTCAAAGGTAAACTTATTGTACTATAAATAAACGTGATCTTAGCTGAAAAGGTAAATAATGCAGTTTACATATTATTCTCTCCTGTTCATGTTATCAGCATATATTAATGAGCTGCAAAAATAATAGTGGTAGTGCTGCAGAGTCTACTGGTAAATTCTGGAAATTATCAGATTAGCTAAAACGTAGTTCTGGTTTTATACACTGAGAAGCTAGTCAATAAATTTTCATAGTTGTTAACTAAATTTACATTTATTATAAATGCAAATGCATAATAGAGAACCATTAATTTTTTTTCCATTAAAAATGTTCCTGGCAAACAAAAGGGTTCATAAGATCATGGTTTGCTGACGCCGTAGCAACATAATCTTTTATTGAGACTATGATCCTTTACAATGCAAGTAGTTGTGGTCATGTGCTTGGAATAGACTTTCCATTGCTAAAGTACATGGTGATGTGATAGGATAAGATTTGTCCAGATGTTTACACAGTGCTTGCTAGGAATTATTTTAGTGTGTTCATATGGGTTGAAATGTTTTATGCTTAGAGGATTGAGTTACTGTTAGGACTGGAAATATTTAAGTAGCTTTTAACTTCAGGAGTAGGTTAAATGCCTATTTGGAATAGAAAAATATGGGTGGACAGAGACTAAAATCTGTGAATTACTTGATTGCCCTAGAGATGTTCTCTATTTGTAAAAATAAGAGATCAAATAGTTTTGTTTTAAAATAGACTAGATGAAAACTGTTTGTTCCTTTGTTTTTATCATATTTGTGAAAAGAATACTTTCCAGCAGAGTTTTAATGGGAAACCATTGCAAAATATAGAACATATACACATCGTGGGGGCCAATTCAGTGGTGGAGTTAATATAAGGGTAGTAAGGGTAGTATATTGGGATTCTCCAGAGAAACAACTGAGAGAAGATTTATCATGATTCGCATAGTTATGAAGGCCAAGAAATTCCTCATCTATTGTCTGTAAACTGGAGATTCAGGAAGCCAAAAGTATAGTTCTCGTCTGAGTCCAAAGGCCTATGAACCAGGAGAACTGATGCCCAGTCCAAGGACAGCAGAAGACCTACCAACATCTCTCAGCTCAATAGGCAGAGAGAGCCTATTCTCCCTTCCTCTGTGTTTTTGTTCTCATCAGGCCTTCAGGGGATGGGAGGAAGTCCACCCACATTGGGGACACCAACCTCCTCTGGAAACATCCTCACAGACCCACACAAAATAATGTTTAAGCATATATTGGGGGACCTGTAGCCCAGTCATAATTAACACAAAATTAACTACAACAGGAAGAGAAGAGTGGCAACACCAGGCCTACAGCTGAAGGAGAACAGAGAAAATTTGTTGGGGCTAAGACCATGAATATATCTTCTAGATAAGTTTGATAAATAAAGTTTCACTTTAGGAAAGCGTGAGTTCAAGGTCAGAAGTTAGTACACGCAGGAGTACTAGAGATCTGAGGTTGTCAGGTGCTCTCTAAAGAGGGGGACTGGTTTCCACATCCATGCTTAGATCCCACAAATTCTCGGGAGTGGGGACCATGATCTCAGATAAATGTTGTCCCCCTTCCTCTCAAATCTTAATTGGAACACTAATGAAGCTGGGCACCCTCTCTGTTCTGTCCAAGAGTGGTTATCTTCACTTAACTCTGCAGAACAACCAAAAATATGTGTCTTTACTCTGGTGGGTTGCCTAGAATTCCCTGTTAATTCTAGTAGTTTGCATAGATTAGTTGAAATGTAGTTTTAGTTTACATACTAGGAAATGTTTTCACTTTTTAAAACTTGATACTGAACTTATTTATTATATTGCACACATATAATAGGAAACCATTTACCTTGTCTTTTTCCTTAAAGAATGTTTCTGGGAACCAAAAGGATTCCTAAGATCATGACTTGCTGATCCACTTTGAGAGCCAGATGGTTTTCCAAATGCAAGAAAATGAGGGACATCAGGTCCATTCCTTCCTGGCCTCATACCCATCCCATGTTGTCCCACTAGACCAAATGGTTCTAATGACAGCCTAGTTATCCAGGGTTCTGTCCTGAAGGAAGACTATAGATGTATGTGAAGAAGGAACAAACATTACGGAATTTAGCTGACCTGAATATATCATAGTTCCTTTATCACCAGTGAGGCTCCTTCTCTTCTTACACCTCAAGAAAAGAGATT
This sequence comes from Mustela nigripes, assembly GCF_022355385.1. NCBI lineage: Eukaryota > Metazoa > Chordata > Mammalia > Carnivora > Mustelidae > Mustela > Mustela nigripes. The sequence continues at coordinate 77,446,950 of NC_081561.1, read as the reverse complement.
TTCTTTAAGGATATCACTTCTTCCTTCCTTCCCCATTCCTTCTTTCTTAGAGTGACCTGAGAGTCTTCAGACTCTCACTCCTTCAAGAAACCATCCAATGTCCCTTCAAAAGAATGTGTTACACTTTGGATCATTTCTTGTTACAAACTAGAGCCCTAGGTCCCAGCCAGCTGTTCCATTTCTTTAGGCCTGTGGGGTAGGTTAGAGTTGGGTAAGGAGTGAAATTGAGGTGGGTTATAATATCATGACTAGAGGAACCTAATTCCAGTATGGTTTCCTTTCCAGGGAAGATTGTTTTGTGCTTGGTTCCCTTTATTAAATCCCTCTGTGGTTTAAGGAAACCTTACAAAGATAAGAATATTTTTTTCTTTTTAATATAGTTGAAACCCAGAATAGAATATGTCTCCATCAACATGGGTTTGACATCATTGTTAAGTGAAACCTGCTCATTCCCACAGCCCATCAGTAGTTAAACATGTCCACAATTAAACAAACAGAAAAAAATAGTGGGCTCTGTTTGCATCACCTGAGACCTGCCTGTTTACAGGAGAATTCACACCCTCTTGTCAAGGCCCATTTATTTCACTATCAGAAGGAGACAGGGCCAGCCTTCATGTGCCTACTTGGATTGAGTTTCTCTGACTTTGGGTCTACTTCTAATGAAATAGAAGTGGGTGGAATTTTGCCAGTCCATCCCCCACCCCTGTAAATGCAGCTTGAAACCACAGAGGCAACATGGATGTGCAGATGACTGGAGAGCCTTGTTTCCTGCAGACACAAGTAGATTGTTTGGTGACCTCTCGTAGATCCAATACGATATGAAAAGGAGATGGAACACAGTGAAAATAATCTAGAGGAAATGAAAAAAGTTAAGAAAAGGAAATGAAAGAATTAAAGGCTAATCTTTATCCTTGCAAAATTGAAAGAATTATTTTGTTGCAAAAGTGAAGAAATTACTTTGTTGCTGAAAAAGGTGGGGGGACAAAGGTTAAATAGATGATGGGAATTAGGGAGTGAATTTGCTTTGATGAGCGCCGAGTCTTGTAGGAAGTGTGGAATCACTATATTGTATACCAGAAACTAATATTACACTGTATGTTAACTAACTGGAATTTAAAAACTTAAAAAAAAAAAAAAAGAAAGAAAGAAAAGAAAAAGATCCTGTGATTTCACCTGATTCTTCACTTGGAACTTCAGCTTATTTTTTGTCAAGGTAGTTAGAAATCAGTCTTCAGCTAAGAATTTTGGAGTAATTGTTAATGTGTGCACATGACATTTTTTAAAAGACATTTATTTATTTATTTGAGAGAGCGTGCTCAGAGGAGGGGCAGAGGGAGAGAATACCCAAGCAGAATCCCCACTGAGCGCAGAGCCAGACACAAGGCTCGATCTCATGATGAATGAGATCATGACCTGAGCCAAAACCAAGAGTTGGATGTTCAACTGACTGAGCCATCCAGTGATGGTGCCCCAACACATGATATTATTATTAATAATTTATGAATATATTTACAGATATTTTCCCCAAATTATACTTGATTTTCCAGATTTCAGTCTTTGCCATGCCTCTCCTTTTTCCTTGCTTCTGCTGATCCCACTACTCCATTCACTATAAAGAAGAGGAATTCAATATTTTTAATGCAGAAAATTGTATAGAGGATAGTACTTTATAAGTTTTTCTTCTCTGTCAGAGCATGTTCGTTGATGCAGTGATGTCAAGTAGCTAAGCTGAGACAGGAATCCACACCTAATCTACCAAGTATGTGTGTCAACTTTGTAAAAGAGCAAAATATTCTTTGAAAAAGTTTGGCTTTGTATACTCCCCAAATAGGAAAACCTATGGGGTGTGGGAAGTGAGAAAAGAAGCACACTCATAAAATCTAAGGCTTAGTGAATTCCATGAGAAAGAGCAAATTCACACAGAAGCCAATGGAAAAGGATTGATCATCATCATCCAAGAAAGGTAAGTCTTCTAGAGAATACTAAGGACTGGAAGCCAGGCTGTGTGATCCAGTAGGACAAATAGGGGACAGCATCTGAGAGATCCTCAGGGATCTCTTCAGAACATACACAGGTTTGTCTGTCTCTCATCAGCTAGAAGTCCTTGACAATAGCAGGACTCATTGGGAGTGAGGCGCTTAGAAAGGAATTCAAAGCAGTCGTGGGAGAAGTAAATGAACAGTACATTCAGTGAATTTGAAGGTAACTGAAAAAGTAAATAAACCAAAGGTCAAAGAAAAATGAAGTCACTTGTTTGGAGGCTGCTGAGAATTAGATGTTAAGGGAAGAAAAGTAAGAGACCAGAGGTTGGGATGGCAAAAACCCCCAATTTAAAAATTGGTTGCAGTAGAATATGAAACAGGGATGAAGGAGGAAAAGATACTGTTCAGAGTATGGGAGAGCTGAAGGCTCCACTGATGGGCATCAGGGAAATAGTGAGCAAAAGATTAAGTAGCCTATTTCCCTTTATACTGTGAAATCCTTTCCCAAAGAGGGGCATGCAGATTGTTGGTGGTTAAAACGCTAATGTAAGTGAGGAATTTGGAGGTCAGATATTTCCCGAATCCTTAGCCATACTGGAGAGCGCAGGTGTTAGTGTGTGCTCACAAAGAAGAAAGATAGGGAAAATACAGTAAACTAACCGTTAGGAGCTTTCTTTAAGATTATCTCATTTAATTATCTCATTTAATACTTAGAATAGGTATGGAAGAATATTATTATTTTATAGATAAAGAAACTGAGATTCAAAGATGTTATGTAACTTCCCCAAGTCCATATAATCAGTGAATGGTGACCTCAGAAACCCTTGCTCTTCTGAAAACTCCATCCTGCCTTTTTTAGGCCATGATTTCAAGCACAGAGAAGAAATAGGACCAATAAGTGCATAGGAATATAAGAAGAGGCAAATGAGATTGAAGGAGTGGGAAGGCTTCACTGAACAAATTGAAATTTCTCTACCAAAAGGATCCTGCTTAGACAAGGGAAGGGCTTTGGCTGTTCAAAAAAAAAAAAAAAAAAAAAAAGTTCATTACCTAAAAGTAGACAAAATGTAGTGGGTTAAAGAGTCTTGGGTGTAAGTGTTTGCTAGATGTTTTGATTAGAAAATCCTGAAATGTAGTCCACACTCAGATCATTTTAGACTATCAAGAACCATTTAAAAATGTGGTTCCTGTCTCTTCACCCAAGTCCAAAAGATATTTTTAGGATTAAAAACCCAATCTCAAATTCTAAAACATTTATTAATAATTTAGACTTTAAATTATCCTGGAAAAGCTGGAACTCAAATAAAATCATTTTTTAATCTGGCTCCTCGGTGCAATATTAAGGCAGTCTTTAATTTAGTAAATAAACACTTGTGAAAATTGCAGTGCAACCTCTATTAATATGATTTAAACCATGCGTGTGTTCTCCTGAGATATGCCAGATTAATGAATTATCCAGGCCTTGGTGGAAAATGACCTACTGAAAATGAAAGTGGAATTCATAACTAAAAGCAGCCCCAAAAGCAGCTAATCTTAACCCTTCATTTTACAAATAAGGAAAGTATAAATAGGTTAAAAGATAAGTCATACTTATTATTTTAGATCACACTACATCCTTCTAACTTGAGCGCTGTTAAAGGTTTTGTTTGGTTTCTATTTCTTTCTCTAATATTTCAAATTATAGTACATTCAAATGCATTTTTTTGTTTGTTTGTTTGTACTTTGAATGGTATGTTTGGATGACTGGCCTAGATCTGGCATTCTGAGTTCTATGCCAACAAAAATGTCAAGTGCATTTATTTGCCTTTTAATTACATGCACTGCCTGGATTTTAATATTCCACATTTTTCCCTGAAGGAGAGACTCTTCTGATCCTGTAGTTTATAGGAGAAAAAAAAAATCACTGACATTATCATGAACCTTTTTTTTTTTTTTTTTACCAAACATCTCCAGATACCTGTATTTATCATTTTATAAACATCTTAATTTAATATTCAAATTTGGTTGTTCCATAGACTACTTTGCTATAAACCCCATATATGGATATGTGATCCAGCATCATTAGTTTTAACATACTCCTTTGACTTTTCAGTAAGCCTTAGCTCAACCTCTTTTAGTCTTAATAGGTCATTCCTGCTTGGATGTCCTGCATGTACTAATCACTATATGGAAGATATAGTTCCTCGTCATTTATAGTTTACCTTTCCTGTACCTTCAGTATAAATGTGGGCCTGGGTTAGGGCATTATGTTATTTGTCTTTTTTTTTTTTTTAACTTCTTCAAGTTAATTTTTACTGCTCTATTGTGTTTTTATTTAAAGTCATCTTTAGACCCCATATGGGGCTTGAACTCATAAGCCCAAGATCAAGAGTCACCTCCTCTACCAAATGAACCAGTCAGGGGCCCTTACTACTCTACTGTTACTCTCTGATCTCCTTTATTACTTTCAAAAAGATTTTTTTTAATCAACTAGACATCTTCATAATCTCTGAACTCACTTTAATGCCTACAACATAGGCACTCAAAGTATTTGCTGTTGATAGGCTACAGCCTTCGTCATCTCAATAAAAACCACATCATCCACCTCCATGTTTCTTTTGGAGAGGTCTTCCCTCACCTTCAAACTTGAAAAGGTCACTGTGATGCTCTATCTCATTCCCTACTTTAATTTTTGGCATGGACTTCTCACTGTCAGGTGCTTGTTTACTTATGTATTATCTGCTTCACAACACAAGTATCCAAACTGCACGAGAGTAGAGATATTCTCTGTCTTGTTCAGTGACGTTTAATCAGAGCCTAGAAATGAACAGAGAACATGCCAGGAACAACAAATAATTTATTGGTAAAAGGAAGGAAACCCATGCCTTTTCTTCATGGATTTGAGATGGGTCATGGAATTTATATTTTATAATTTTATTTTTTTAAAAAGCCCTTATAACTTCCTCTAAGAATACTCCCAGATTGCATCCATCCATCTATATACCCATCTCTGGTATTTATAGGAAAGGTTTGATCTAACTATCAATTTATTTGTATTTCTATCTCTCCAACTTTGTTTCTTTTTGTTAAGTAGTGGTTGAGGTTGATACCTCTCTGGTATAGTTCTCTGAGAAGACAGTGGTAAAAAAATCTTCCTAACTAGATGGCTAACCACATTGGTCCCAAGTGAAGGTGCCAAATGGGGGTCAGGAAGCATGGCCTATATTTTTATTGTGTCAATAACTAATACCATGACCATGAAAACGGTGTGTACTTCCTCTGAGTTTTTTTATCTAAGAAGTTTTTTTTAATCTAAAAGTTGGACTTTGGGGGCACCTGGGTGGCTCAGTCTGTTAAGTCTCTGCCTTCGGCCCAGGTCGTGATCCCAGAATCCTGGGATCGGGTCCACATTGGGCTCCTTGCTCATCGGGAAGCCTGCTTTTCCCTCTCCATCTGTATGCTGCTCCCCCTTTCTGTGCGCCTTCTCTCTGTGTGTGTGTAACAAATAAACAAATAAAATCTTTAAAAAAAAAAAAAGTAAAATAAAATTAAAGTTGGGCTTTGGGGCACCTGGGTGGCTCAGTCGTTAAATGTCTGCCTTTGCCTCAGGTCATGATTCCAGGGTCCTGGGATTGAGCCCAGCATTGGGTTCCCTGCTCAGTGGGAAGCCTGCTTCTCCCTCTCCCACGCTCCCTGCTTGTGTACCCTTTCTTGTTGTCTCTCTCTCTGTCAACTGAATAAATATAATCTTTTAAAAATAAAAATAAAAAAATAAAAGTTGGACTTTGATGTTGAACAATTCTAAGAAATGTTTTAGGATATCAACAAACTAGATATGATTTCATCTCCCTCAGAGTCCCACCTTTACCTCTTTGGTACTTGCCATATTCTGCTACTAAGTACAATTATGTAAGTGCTTGGCTGCACTTCTAGATTATACATGCTCTGAAGGAGGAGCATTTGTTCCTCTTTCTGGTTTTTAGTCTAGTACAATCTTTTTACACCCAAGGTATTCAACAAATATGTGATAAATGATGAATGGTAACAGTAATATCTCTGTGTTTTTAGAAATTAGACTTCTCTCCATTAGCTATTTATTTGAACTCATACTAATTATGGTTTAAAAATATTTGCAATCCAATTTTACATATGGGTTATGGACAAATAATTAACTGTTGTTTTAGAGATGAGAGGATAGATAAGGATTAAGGTCTTGAGTAAGCTCTCAAGAAAAAACATAAAATCCCATGGTCTGACTCCCATTTTTGGAAATTTAGATTTAGAAAAAGGATTTTATCTAACTTTGATTATTTTTACCCTAACACTTACTGAGGCCTTATTAATTACCCAGGTATTATCCTAAGTATTTTATGTATTTTAACATGTTTATACTTTCTGTCAGCCTAGAAGATATGTATCTTTATCATTTCCATTGTACCAATAAGAAAATGAAGGAACACAGTGGTTAAGTAGCTTACTTAAGGCCCCCGAACTAGTATGTGGCAGACCTGGAACTCCAACCCGGATCAGTGGTTTTGTTATTACAAAAATATTTAATGCCACCTGATTAGAGTGTCCCTTATCACTATCTTTTCCAGATATTGAAGTTCCATAACAATTTCTGCTATGTAGAACAGTTTGTTTTAAAGAATAATTATAGATTTCATAAATTAATTCATTTAACCTTAGCGTTAATGTATTTATTTCAAAAATGTTAAAACTTTAAACATGCTTTTATGCTGTATGATACAAGCGTTTATGTAGGTGGTACTCTTTGACAAATGAATATTTTTGTTACTCATTCGTTAAACTAAACCTCTGGTCACTGTAAATCACTGGACATAAAAGATGAATGCAATTATATCTGTCCTCAATTAGCTTCTAATCTAGCATATTTTTTAGATCTATTAAAAAATATTTGCAATCCAATTTTACATATGGGTTATGGGCAAATAATTAACTGTTGTTTTAGAGATGAGAGGATAATTAAGGATTAAGGTCTTGAGTAAGCTCTCAAGAAAAAACATAAAATCCCATGGTCTGACTTCCATTTTGGAAATCTGGCAGGTAAGGTGCTCTGAAGGGGTCTGCAGAACAGCCTACCTAGATAGGACACATCTTTAGGTACATTACCAACCTCACAGTACCTAGGAGAGGTTTCTAAGGACTTAGTATTCTGCTTCTGTCCCCCACCCCAAAAAAGTAGATGCATGGAGGTAAGAACAGTGAGCAAGAGCACAAGGAGAGGTTGGTAGTCCTTGAAGGGATGCTGAAGCTATTGAAACACAGGTGCTTGGGTTGGTAATAAGAGGGTTGCCTAGCCTGAACTCTCATATAGAGCTGATACTCTTGAGGAGTGCAGAAGTAGTCTGACTCCTATGGTCCCTCATGGTTACTGGGCAGAAGGTGATGCAGGTTCTTTTGTAGATGAAAGAATGATCAATTTAGGCCTGCAGGATTCCCACAAACTAACATAAAGCCATTATCTCACAACCAAAGGTCACCAAACGTTCCTGGAAGTAATTCACTGTCAGTGTTAGTAGAAACAACAGATCTACATTCTCAAAGGACCGCAGAAATTGTGATTGTCCTGTTCAGAATACAAAAGAGTGGTGTACAAAACACTCAGAGAGGCAAAGTGCAAATCATAAAGTTTAGCAATAAGCTATTAAGAGTAACTAAACCAAGAACAATTTGCAAAAAGCAAAAGCACAAATTGTTCGAATTTTAAAAACTCTTTGGATGGACTACAGAGCACTTTTGACAGAAGTGTAAAGATAATCAGCTGAACTCTAATCCAAAGAAGCTGCAGCAAAGTGTAAAGACTAGCCAAGATGCTTAAGAAGAGGACAAGGCCTGGGAACATGCCCATCATGTAACATATTATAAAGCTGTGGTAATTAAAACCATGTCATCATTGCCTCCTACAAAATAATGGAAAATCCAGAAACTGAATTCATGCATTTATGTAATTAGAATATAGGACAGAACTGGATTGTAGATGACTGGATAAATTCAAAAATTGTCCACAGATAACTGAATACTTATTTGTGAAGGATTGGAGGGCCAGACCTGAAATGTCTTCCTAGTGTATATCATATTCAGAAAGCAATTTCAGATGGATGCAGGATTAAGTAGGAAGTGCATAGTTTTAAAACTTTTAGAGAAAGAGATTGTTTCTATGAATTCAAATAAATGATTGATATATTTGACTTCATTAATACTAAGAACTGCTATTCATCAGGCTGTCATAAATAAAGTAAAAGGAAAACCACCCCATAGAAAGTATGTGTAACACGTAACTGACAAAAGATATTATCCATACACAAAATATTTTCCATTAATAAGAAAAGATGAAAACTAAATCTAAAAATATGAGCCAAAGTTTTGCACCATGCAAAGAGAAGAAATAGGTATAAATATTTTAAATAAGTATCCCAAAAGATAATTTCTTTTTTTCAAAAGATAATTGCAATAATCAAATGCCTATGAGATGTCAGTCTCTACCACTAAATTGGCAAAAATCATGAAGTGTTAAGATGTAATTTTTTTTTAAGATGTAATTTAAATTGAGTTTATGTAAACACCTGGTGGGTATATAATTGGATCATAATTTAACATTATCTTGTGAAGCTGAATATTTGCAAGCATATAATAGTTGCAGTCCAAATCTGCTGGATACAACCCCAGGGGCCACAGTTTGCCAAACCCTGGAATAGATAGAGGAGTATTTGGGGAAGGGCTGGTGCTTTTGTCTGATTGGGGGTATGTGATAGCCTAAAGAATTTGAGTTGTCAGTAGATGAGATGGAAAAGGTTGATTAGAGCCTTAAAGGCTTCATTTATGTTGTACCAAGAACTTCTGCCTTTCTTCTTCCATGGGAAGCAGTTTAGAAAGTCATTTAGTCACATTTGCATTTGAGAAAACTCATTCTTGTGGCATTAGAAAGGATAAATCTGAGGAGGCCTTTAAGGAGAGCAGAAAGGCTTCATGAAAAAGCAAGACAGCTGGGTCTTGTGTAACACACTGAAAGAGAATTAAGGACAGACTCCAGACATAACTTAGCAGATAGATTTAACCATGTTTAAGAAGTAAGAGAAAACACTAAGGCTCTACTTTACCCAGTTGAATAAATTTAACTGAATGGAAAGCTTAATGAAAAATTCATATGTAAAATATTTGACCTTCATTAAGTTGTTGTGAAGCAAAAAATATTGAACATGTTTTTTAACCTTCAAGTACCTTTCTAAAACGTGATACTTAATTTATTACTTTTTTAAAAAGAGTTTCTATCATTTCTTCAGGATTTTATGTAAAACTTAAACTGTGGTTTTAAAATTTTTAAAAGGTAGAGAATCAAAGACTACAAGATGTCATGTGTAAGCAGTGTGAAATGAATTTTAAATCTTTGTAATGTTATTCTGTACTTTTAGTTCATAGTTATTTAAAGGCTTCATAGACTTCTGAACTATTATTTTCCACATCAGAAATTTTCAGGTAATATCTACACCTTAATTAAACAAGAATAAACCATATTTTAGTTAACGGTTAAAAGAAAATACATACTATATCGGTTTTCATTTTTCACCTATAGAAAACTCCAGTAGACCCTGTTTTTTATTGCCAACCCCCTGATACTGGACAGGTTTCATAAGATCATATGACATGATGAAGCAACAGGACTTCAAAGAATCATGGAGTTAAATAATGCACGCTTCAAGATGCCTGTAAGGCTGAGAAGTCCACTGTGGCAGACTGTTTAATTAATAACATGTACTTGACAAAACTCACCATTATTTATTTATACAGGAGACTGTTAAGATTTTTAAAAACTGTTTTCTAGTCCTGTCAGTTCTCCTATTCATAATTTTTAATTTTTTGTGTGTGATGGACCCAATGGGCTGACATCTGGGCCATCTCCACTCAGGGTGGCAGGACCTCTGTTACTACTATTAGTACCAGTGTTCCACATTTTATAGGAACTTTTCACATCATGGTGTCACTTGATACTCTTAAAAGCTAGTATGATATAGCTACTGTTATTTTTATTTTATAGGTAAAATATTAACTCACAGATGCCAACTTACTCATTGTTGCACAACAAGTAAGAGAAGGAGCTGAGAGTAAAATAGGGCCTTACTCTGATGCAAGTTTCTTGTACTTCCCATGACTGAAATTTCCCTGCGCTTTGGTTTAGTGGTAGATATTGTCAGATGGTAGAAACAGTTAACTTTGTGTATGTATAGTTGCTAGCAGAGGGGTTAGAAATTTCTAGAAACAATTCAGAAGCTTATGCTGGCATCCAAAGCAAGATTATGCATATCGATCAAATCTGTCCTTGTTTTTTAGGAAGATAAGCAATTTTCTGTGTGTCAGTATAAGATACCATAAGCAGCCTTACTGTTGTTCTTTTACTTACTCAACCAGTGCTTTGTACTGCTGTGGCTTTCCAGACCCTACTAGAAATGCAATGCTAAGGAAAACAAACATGGTTCCTGCTTTCATGGGCTTTATCTTTATAGGAGTGGGAAGCCACTGGCGGGTTCTCATCATTGGAGTGACGTGATACAGTTGAAGACACAGATGCACTATGGGCTACATCATGTGCTAATGTGGAACAGGCAGAGTGCAGTTGGGGAGACTTAATAGGTGACTGCTCTGTAAATTGGATGAGATGTGATGTTGACCTGACTTAAGGTAGTAGCGGTGGAGATAGGAAAAGTAGGCACAAGAGGTATTTAGAAAATAGCAGTACTCTAACTGTATGAGAAAGAAAAGTGTAGTAATCAGTCATCTGTCCTGTTTACCCAGGACAACTCCATTTTTTGCCTTTGTCCTATCATAATTATTAGTAGCATCCCCTTTTACTTTCAAAAGCATCTCAGTTTGGTTGATAAAGATGTGTTGATCCTGGAAATAAGAGAAAGATTCAAGAATTTTGCTCAGGTTTTTGGCTTGAACACCTGTGAGGATAGTTGTGCTATATCCTGAAGGAGGGTTCAATTGATGCCAAATTATGTTGAGCATTTCTTCATGTGTCTGTTGGACATTTGTATGTGTTCATGGGAGAAGTGTCTGTTCATGTCTTCTGCCTATTTCTTGATTGGATTATTTGTTCCTAGGGTGTTGAATTTGATAAGTTCTTTATAGATTGTGGATTCTAGCCCTTTATCTGATAAGACATTTCTGCATACCTTCCCCCATTCTCTTAGTTGTCTTTTGGTTTAACCTATTGTTTCCTTTGTTGTGCAGAAGCTTTTTATTTTGATGAAGTCCCCATAGTTCATTTTTGCCCTTCCCTTGCCTTTTAGTTCTTTTATTTCTCCAGAAAGAAATTCTCTACTGTACTCTATAATTTTTTCAAGTCTAACTAGTATCTTTATAATCATTTTTCTGAACTCTAGTTCTGACATCTTATTTATATCCATACTGATTCGGTACCTCACAGTCAGTACTGCCTCTTGTTCTCTTTTCTGAGGTGAGTTTTTCTGTCTTCTCATTGTGTCCAGAGAAAAGTAGATGAAGGAGAGCACAAGATATTAAAATAGCAACAACGACCCCAGAGGAATATGTAGAAAACTAATCAGAAGAGATCTGAAACAGAAAATAAAATAAAATAAAAGACAGAGAGAGAATATAATCAGACAGTTGAACAGATCAGAGCAATACACTAGATCCTGGGTGTATTTTGGTCTGTTAGAAAACCAGATCCCAAAATTATAAGGAAAGAAAAACTTCCATATAAAAAATAAAATTTAAATACAATGTAAGGATAGAATGTAACTGTAAGAAAGAAAATTTTAAAAGACTTCTGAAAGTTAATTAAATAATAAAGTGAAAAGGAAAAAAGAAAAAAAAAGTAAACTGGAAGACTAAAGAACCACGAGGAAAGTAAACATGAATTCTATATACTGTTTTTCCCTAGCACTGGAGTTTTGCAGTTCTATGTGATTGGTAAACTTGGTCTTAGCTGGATGTTCTTGCTGATCTTCTGGGGGTGGAACCTGTTGCACTGATTCTCAAGTGTCTTTGTCTGAGGCGGAACTACACTACTCTTGCCAGGGACCAGGCTAAGTAATCTGCTCAGTATTGCTCTACATCGGTTTTATTCCCTGAAAGCTTTCTGCACTGCTTTAGAGCATGAGAATAAAAATGGCAGCATCTGATCTCCAGTCCCAGAGCCAAAAGCTTAGGGCCCTACTCCTTAGTACACCCTCACAGAAAAGCAGTCAATCACTTCTGTCTCCTTTGTCTCTGTCCACACTCAATGCTTACCCAGCCTGGGACTGAGCTGGGTGACACATGACACTGACACATGACCCCATTTGGAGTCTCCAAACCCTAAAGACTCCTGCAGCAGGCACCCACACAGACCTTCCCATGGAGGGAGGGGGGCTCACCCCAGTTCTGCCACTTACTGGGCCCCTAATAAGAGAGGGGTCACCTGACCATGCCATGGTTCATGATTTATGGCGATCCCGAGTTGAAAGTCCACTCCAGGGCTCACTGATTGCAGCTGGCTTCCCCACTCCAATGTCTGGGAACTCTGCCACACTCAGGCACCTCAGTCTTCCTGTGATCCCAGGGTTCCTGAGACCAGACTCTCCCATCTAGTGTTCCACCCCTGCTTAGCCACCTGTGTGCCTTTCAGGCAGGGACATCCGTTACTGGAGCAGACTTCTAAAAGTTCCGATATTGTGCTCTGCTGCTATACCACTTCCAAATGGCTGGGAAATGGAGGCTCCCTCCTCTATACTTTATCATCTGATATATTCCCTCGGATTCACCTCTCTGCACCTCCTACCTTGCAAAAAGCAGTCTCTTTTCCATTTGTAGAATTGCAGCAATTCTTTTCTTAAATCTCTGGTTGAGTTCACAGGTATTCAGCGTGATTTGGTAACTATCTAGTTGAATTCCAAAGACCAGACAAACTTAGGTCCCTTACTCTTCTGCCATCTTCCTCCCTTTGATTATAGCATTTAAATTAATGAGTGAGAAGTGAGTGTAAACAATCTTCAGAATTACAGCTGAGAAGGAAAGAAAGCACTAATGAAATACCTGGAAAATTTGTGGAATTTACAGGATAATGGTGTCTCTAAAGCTGTTATGAGATCACCTGATATATTGAACTCAGAGGCTTCTGCCTCTAATACATCATGAAAATGGAAGACTGTTTTTTATGACCACAGCTTTTAAATTTAGGTAGATTTGTATATTTTGGTGGTATTTATATATTTTTAAATCTAAATTTTTTACCTGAAGTTTTTAGGTAAATTATTTTTACATAGTGGGAGGAAGGACACAATTTATGAGGTCACTTTAACTATTTTGGAAAAAAAAATGCAGCACATAAATTTGCTCAATTAAAAGGAAATACTCCTTTAGTTCTTTCTCATTGTCCAAAGAATTATGCTGCCTTTGGCTTCAGAACAATGGGACTTTTTGAATAATCTTTGACAGATAAAAAAGGTAAAGATTTATGGCAAAGGAAAGCATTTCTGAAAGAGGTGTTCCACATCGCCTTTGTGTATATGCATAAATTATAAACTGGGCTCAAGGGTTCAGTCACTATAATAGCTTTTTGCTCTCTTGAAGAAAATAGAAAATGCTCACTTAGGGGTTATTCTGTATTTCCATTAATGACTCTTCTAAGCTTGAATGATTTTAAATAGGATATTTATGTTCCTTGGTTCTAGTAGGCCAAGAACTTAGAAAAAAATATGTGTGATTAAAGTCTCTAAAGTAATAAATTTATGTGGACATTTAATAAAAAATACTGGTAACAATAGTAATAGTAAATGTCACAGCTAAAGATTTTTAAGGGGGATTCACAATCAAGGGAAAACAGACACTAAATCATATGTTCCTGGAGAATTTGATTAGTCTTCTATACTCAAGTTTAATAATGATGTTGAAGCTCTGATGAGCAATTCTGCACCAGAGTTGTAATCATGACAGGCAGGCACCCTTACTTAACCCAAATGAATGAACTAGGTGCTTTTTTCTTTAACTGTTTGGGAAAAATTAATTGAAGTCCAGTGTTTAACAAAGACATATAGACTATGACTTTAAAATAGCAATATTGTTTTACATAATAGGTTATAAAAGTTTCATTACTTTATACCCAGAACACACTTGCTTGCAAGGTTATCAGTGTCTTTAGTCAGAAATTTACTTTTATATTTGGCTTTTTGTTTCTGAAAATATGTTTAGATTAACTCATCAGCAAATCTATTTAATTAGACGTATAAGAATTCTTCCATCTCTGAATTTGAAATTATTTACCCATCATCTTTATATCAGTTTTGTTATTTAATTATTAAACCCAGCTAGTATTTCTTTTTAATTTTATTTAAATTCAGTTGATTGGGCGCCTGGGTGGCTCAGTGGGTTAAGCCGCTGCCTTTGGCTCAGGTCATGATCTCAGGGTCCTGGGATCGAGTCCCGCATCGGGCTCTCTGCTTGGCAGGGAGCCTGCTTCCCTCTCTCTCTCTGCCTGCCTCTCCATCTACTTGTGATTTCTCTCTGTCAAATAAATAAATAAAATCTTTAAAAAAAAAAAATAAAAAATAAATTCAGTTGATTAACATAAAGTGTATTTTTGGTTTCAGAGGTAGAGTTAGGTGATTCATCAATTGTATGTAATATCCAGTGCTCATTACATCATGTACCCTCCTTAATGCCCATCACCCACTTACTGCATCCCCCCACCTCCCACCCCTCCAGCCACCCTGTTTGTTTCCTAGAGTTAAGAGTCTCTTATGGTTTTTCTCCCTCTCTGATTATATCATATTTTATTTTTCCCTCCTTTCCTCTATGCTCCTGTTTTGTTTCTTAAATTCCACATATGAGGGAAATCATATAATTGTCTCTCTCTGATTGACTTATTTCACTGAGACCAGACTGTCCCACCTAGTGGGACATAATACCCTCTAGCTCTATCCACATCATTGCAAATGGCAAATTTCATTTTTTTGATGGCTGAGTAATATTTCATTATATGTATACATGCATGCAATGTCTTCTTTATCCGTTCATCTGTCAATGGACAGCTGGGTTCTTTTCATAGTTGGGCTGTTGTGGCCAATGCTGCTATAAACATTGGGGTACAGTGCCCCTTCAGATCACATTTGTATCTTTGGGGTAAATACCCAATAGTGCAATTGCTGAGTCATAGGGTAGCTCTATTTTTAACTTCTTGAAGAACCTACATACTGTTTTTCAGAGTGGCTGCACCAGTTTGCATTCCCAACAGCAGTGTAAGAGGGTTCCCCTTTTTCTGCATCCTCACCCACATTTGTTGTTTCCTGTCTTGCTAATTTTAGCCATTTTGACTGTAAACCCAGCAAGTATTAAGACTGCCTGTTAAGGGGTACCTGGGTGGCTCAGTGGTTTAAAGCCTCTGCCTTCGGCTCAGGTCATGATCACAGGGTCCTGGGATCGAGCCCTGCATCAGGCTGTCTGCCCAGCACGGAGCCTGCTTCCTCCTCTCTCTCTCCTCCTGCCTCTCTGCCTACTTGTGATCTCTGTCTGTCAAATAAATAAATAAAAATCTTCAAAAAAAAAAAAAAAAAGACTGCCTGTTAATACTTCAGGATCAGAGTTTGTATTTGCATCTGCATATATTCTGAGATTTTTCTGGTAGGTTTAGCAGTTTTGAAGATTTTTAGGAGATATATGCTCCTTATGGCATAATATCTTTAGAAAAGTAGCTCATAACTATATTTGTTGAATTAAAATGGTGTATTAAATATATACTAACCTCACTGAACAAGAATTGCTCTTTCAAAGAGTTTCACAAACATTTAATTCTGTGAGATATGTCAAATCACAAAGCCATCATCATTACCTTCTGAAAGGCAAGCATAACCTAGAACCTTTTGAGAATAAGCATTAATTAATGAACAATGATGATTTGTTGTATGCACTGAAGTTTTCTCCTGGAGAATTCTGCATCATTCTGTCTCCCTATTTGAAGCTATTTAAACCAATCTACTTGAGAATTACAATCAGCATATATCCTCTTTACCTTTATATCCAACTTTGAGATATATTCCACCTATTTTCATACGCATATATGTACTATATTTCTAAAATTATTCTTGGGAAAGAAGAGATCTGCAGTATATTCAATACATGCCTTGATGAAATGAACCGTAATGTATAGTTTGAAATGTGGTAAGCATTGCACTACCTCTATTCATAATTAATGAGATTGGAAATTTCCTGAAGCCTGAGTATATGGAAAGTGTCATGTCAGAAAGGAAAACTCCCTTGCTTACCAGAAGAAACAAGCTGAAGGCTTGCTTTTCCTACTTGAGAATAACAGTTATGAAATATGGAACCATGGGGAGGTTTTATCCTCTCCAATTGAAATCAGATAAATTAAGATAGATATAGTGAATTGTTTTACAAAGTAAACTGTTTCTCTAACACTTTTCCTCAAACTATGTTTCCTACTGGTTTTATTTTAAATTACCATTTTATGAAATGATATTGATATTAGATATATTAGTTATTTTTAATTTCATACTTGGAAAAATTAAAAAATTACTAATCTTGTGTCCATCTCTTTTGGGGAGAAAATGTGGCTGTTCAGGAAAGTGGAACAGATATTGAGATGTGCAGATATACAGAACTTGGAATCAAAGCACAGGGAGGGAGTTTGGAAGCCAAGATAAAGATGCTAAAGAAAGAACTAAAATATAGAACAATAGCTCATTTTTAAAGGAATTTATAAATTATCTATTGGAAAGGTATGAGGTTAATTTAGGGGTTTGTTTGTTCACTCAGCCACCATCTCATGCTGTTGTGGATGCTTTAAGGCAGTTTCCCGAAGTACCTAATTCTGAGAGTCACCCGTAATACTCTTGTCACCCACATTCTTAACAGGAGGGACCATGGATCTGGAAACATTGAGAAATGCTGTTTTAGAAGATGGAAGATGTGTTAGGTTTTGTTAGTATACTTGAGCAATTTATAATCTATTCTAGTGTCTCTAAACCTCAGTTTTGGTAATTGCAAAATGTAAAATACTTTTCTTGCCAGTTTTCAAGGTTAATAAGGTAAAAGGAAAATAGCTTCAGAAGGTTAGTGAAACTTATAAATTGACTAATAAGGTTTATGCTTTTGATTGTGTATATATCTGGGGGATGGGAGTGGCTTTGAGAAAGAGGGAAAAGTTAGAGGTATAATGAATGAATAAAGAAGATGAGTGTGTGTGCATATATATACAATGGAATATTATTCAGCCACCAAAAAGAATGAAGTTTTGCCATTTGTAATGAAGTGAATGGAGCTAGAGTGTATTATGCTAAGCAAAACAAGTCAGAGAAGGACAAATACCATATGATTTCACTCATGTGGAATTTGAGAAACAAAATAGATGAACATATATGGGAAAAGGTGGAAAAAGAGAGGGAGGCAAACCGTAAGACCCTCTAAACTATAGGGAATAAACAGGGTTGCTGGAGGGAGGTGGGCAAAAGAGGAACTA
Organism: Mustela nigripes; assembly: GCF_022355385.1. Taxonomy (NCBI): domain Eukaryota; kingdom Metazoa; phylum Chordata; class Mammalia; order Carnivora; family Mustelidae; genus Mustela; species Mustela nigripes. The sequence goes on along the minus strand of NC_081561.1, from coordinate 77,429,493 downwards.
AATGGGTGATGGGTATTAAGGAGGGCACTTGTTACGGGGCACTTGGGTGGCTCAGTTGATTAAGCATCCTTCTCTTGGTCTCAGCTCAGGTCCTAATCTCACAGTTGTGGGATCAAGGCCTGTGTTGGACTCATGCTGGGCATGAAGGCTACTTTAAAAAAGGAGGGTGAGGGCACTTGTTGTGATGAACCACTAAATTCTACTCCTGAAACCAGTATTACTCTATATGTTAACTAGCTAGAATTTAAATAAAAAAGAAATTGGAGGAAGGGACAAGTTTTTTGGGAAATAAAAAATTTTAAAAATAAAAATAGAACAACTTTATCTTTTCAAATTTCAATTTCCCAAGTTTATCATCTGGGTTTTATTTTTAAAGAGAATGTGAAATGCTGCTTGATGTATTTGTTTTTCTTTTCCTCCAAACCAACTATTCCTTTAAATCATTTATATCAAATCAAACCTGACACCTCCACTAGTTAGACAAGGCGTTATTTCACCTAACCTCTTGTGTCCCAGCCAAGAGCTATTGACATCTACCGTGAAGGGCCAAGCACAGCACCAAGTGCTTGAGTTCGGAAGTGTTTGCTAAATGGGCCAGCAAACAAATGAATCCTAAGTCTGACACCATCTCTTTCCGTGTCCTAGGCTAAAAATCTTGTGTCTGACTTTTACAGACATTTGGAGAAAAGTAGTTCACCATTCCCTTTGATAGTCTTTTCTAGGTTTTGTTTTATTTTTATGTGATAATAAAATTCCTATTCAAAAGGCTTTATTTCCCCTTATCTCCACCCTAAATTCCTTATGCTGTAGTTCAGCATGCTTTTGTATTTATATATCCAGGTTTTTTATTCAAATAAAACAAGTTCTCTTTTTATAGCAATTTTTGGCTGGAACTAATTTCCACTTTTGTGATAATTAGCTGCTTTCAGTAACTTATTTTTTAAATTCATTTAGCAGCAGCAACAGAAGAACCAGAAGTGATTCCAGACCCAGCCAAGCAGACAGACAGAGTGGTGAAAATAGCAGGAATAAGTGCTGGAATTCTGGTGTTCATCCTCCTCCTCCTAGTTGTCATACTAATTGTAAAAAAAAGGTAAGACCTGATTTTGTTCTGTCCCATTCACCTACTATTTATGTCAGTAGTTTTCACATACTGTTTTATTTCCCTGAGCTCTTTTGAAATAGAACAAACAAGAAGAATTGAATTTTGACAATGTTGCCAGCATCTGAGTCTATTTCTCATGGTTCTTAAATAAATTTCTATCAGTTCCTTGTAGTTTGATTTTGGATATAAAGGTATATTTTTCATCAAGTTAACTTTGAAATTAATGTATGAATTTAAATTTCTCAGATGCAGAGAAACTTGAGATATTCATTTCTTACATTTTGAAATGTTATTTACTAATAATGGCAAAAGTATTTATTATGATTCTTGGATTACGGTCTGTGAATTAGTTTGTACTCTTTCTCTATTTTTCTACATGTTGGCTACATGTAAGAGATGAGAAGAATCTAAATATTATTTTGTGAAATTGTATATTAAATATTCACTGGCTAGATATTTCAGCACATTAATATGAAGAGTCTTTTTTTTTTTTTAATTGAACATCAGTCTTTTATACAATATCAACCAATACCGCCATCTCCTGGAATTCTATGAAGATATTAAGACCTACTGGAATTTAAACTAAACTCTATTCAGGAGATTAAAGTATACTCCTGCTGAAAAACATTTCAAAGTATACAGTTTTTATAACTTGAATTTTTTTCTTTCTATAAAATGTCATTATCTGTAAGGCATATCTTAGAAACTGATACAACCCTCCTATCGTTCCTATCATATGTTTTAGATTATACTGCAGTTTGGAAGGACTTTTAAACAAGTCTTTACATGCAGAGTACAGTCCTAAAATAGCTTTGTGTATAGATGTGTTTGAAATTTTTGATTATATCAAATACTAAATGATGTTGCTTACATTATATTAAATCATATACTGTTAGGATTGTTTTATACTCAAGTCATTAACAGTATAGATAAGACTCATACTACATGTTTAATCAATCCATCAGAGTTTATTTTAATGTATTGCCTCCTTACAATTATCCCCTGGAGATATATATGTTGGAGAAGACACATCTGCATTAGAAACATTAGGTATGCATTATAGTGTTTTGTGTTAAATTAGCTACATACGTGCTTTCCCTAATAGTGCTTTCTCTTTTTGCTGTTGTCTACCTCTGTGGTTGGAGAATACATCATAATTGAGACAGGAAGGCTTAAGTATTTTAGTAATATGAATTTGCCAATCAAGGTCAATAAAATGGCTGATTGTAATCTCTCAGATCTTATGTCTCTATTTAGTTTCAATTTATATTTGCAGTTAACTAAATTGTTTATAGAGAGTTAATTAAACTTTGCTTCACGATTAAAACCATTCCAGTCCCTTCAAATTGGAAACGAGAGCATGAAGTTGGCCTCTGATTATGTCCTCACTCAGTTAGAACTGGGTTAAGCTTATTGGTTTTATTTGTTATTTATTCAACACTTTTTTAAATGTTATAGTAGCCTTCATTATCCATGGCCCTCTGTTTCAGAAATAATAGCAACAAAAAAAAATGTGAAACATAAATTTCCTAAAGTAAACCAAAATAATCTCTAAGCATGATTATTTTTGTGTGGGTAAAATGCTCTGGCAACTGTCTAAAATTGCATAATGTATGAATTCTTTTTCTGGTTCATATTTTAAATGGTTGGCCTCTCTATTAAAATGCTTCACATTTGACTTTTCGTAATTATACATTGATTGTCTTTTGATAGAAAGTATACCAGGGCCTTTGTTTCTCTTCCTCACCACAACCTGACTAGGAAGAGTTGCAATTTTATAGACAGAGAAAGTTACATATTTAGATATATTTCCCTCCAATATATAATATCAGAACTAAATTATGTGAATCCCTTATCTAATCAACTTTGTAATGACTTTTATTCAACGTAGTATGTGTCACATGTATCATGTATGATTTAATCACTAATCTTTATTATACATACACAAAGGCACAGATTTTATAACAACATATTGCATAGTATCAAGCTTAATCAATTTTAATATATAATGTTTCCTTTTTAATACACAGATTTATAATAAAACTAATATGAGACCAAACTATTTTAGTCTCTTATGATCTTTATTTTTATGGGAAATTAAGTTTCTCAAGACTTTATGACTCACTAGGAATAATAGACATGTTGAAAAAAGTTCTATGCATTTTTGAGTTTTGTGTAAAGATATGGTTTGGAATTTAATTTAGTAAAATTCTACAGCTAAGGGTATATATAAAGTAAGTTTTTAGGCTAAGAAAAGGGATAGTGCATCTCTCAAAACGCAATGTCATTTTTTTTTTAATTTAAACGCTGTTGAATTATTTCCAAATGTATGCCATTTTTTCATTGGTTATGTATTATATTTTAAATGTGCAGCATGAATACATTATTAATTCCCAACATAAATTGAAATTATGTTCAATGCAGTAAATGTTTGTATATGATATTATGATCACATACATCTACTGTGGACATATCTCCGTGTATATATAGTGCATGGGGCATATGTATATTCACATAATATATGTATGCACCCCTGTACGATTAAGATAAAACAACTCGTTTAGAAATTTAGTTGTCACTCTGCATATAGTCTATATTAATAGATATTTATGTTTTGTATTCGAAGAAAAATAGCCAATTTAGTGTACAAGTTCTATACACAGCAGTTCCATCTGTCATGGCATTTTGATGGTAATAGATAATATTATGCTTAACTGCATGTTGAAATACACAAAATCCATTTAATTTTTTTAATTTTTCTGGCAGCAAGAGAAATATCAGCATGCTGTTTTCCAAATTTTGTACTTTAAATTTTATTTTTCTATTGCATATCTGTCTGTTTAATTGCATGGCAAAAATATATATATATATATATCTAACCAAATGCATGAGCAAATTGAAATGCAAACCAAACCAAACCAAACCAAACATGACTTTTATTTTATTTTACTTTATTTTATTTTATTTTATTTTTTAACGCACATTTTTCTGCTTTATTGAATGTGACAGAGTCACGCTTTTCATTCACCATTGCTTCTCTTTTTCCACTGTCTGTGATTTGCTTGCCAGGAGGAGCTACTATTCTTACTCCTACTACCTGTAAGTAGAAAATGGGTGATATACAACTTTACATGTGTTAAAGATGCAGTATCCCTTTTCAAAAAACAGAAACAAAAAAATCTTAAAAATGTTTGTGATTTTGGTGATATTTTCTGGACTCTAAAATATAAAGTTAACCATTAACTTATTTTGTTAATCTTTTTAAAAAGGGATATTGTATTTCTGTATGTTCAGCTACTTTTAATTTTATTTATAATTTTCCACTAGTAGCTTTAGACTACAGCCCAAAACATCATTTATTTACTTAAGTCAAACCTGTATCTTATAAACATGATACCTCATACTACAAATCAGGTCAGGTCTAACTGTGATAATATCTTTCTCCACATTTCCAGGAATCCAGGATGGATTGTAACTTCAGAACACCTTTGGTCTGGCCATCTAGGCAAGCAGTATGCTCTTGTTTAAAGAAGAAATAGATAAAACAAATAGATAAAATAAAATAAACTCTTCTAAAAACAAATAGATAATATGATAATGTTGCAATGACACAGAAACAAAAAAGTACCTTTTTAGAAAAGAAAAACTGAGTTAATTTATTATAACTTAAACAGGACAAAGATTTTATAAAACCAAGACCAAAAGAACCCTCTTATCCTACGTAAAACACACCTAGGTGTCCTCTCTTTTCCTTTTCTCTTCCAAACCCTTAGCTCACCCTATACTTAGGTATGGACCGTTAGTTTGAATAAGGACAGAGAATATTGTTCCTTCTATTTCTCTAGTCATCTTCAGTTTCTTACCAAAGATGCCAGGGTATTCATCCAAGTCAAAAGAATGATATTAGAAAATATTCTTGGACATTGCTTGATCAATTTTGATGCACCAACTTCTAAGACTTAAAGGTTGTGATTAAGTATGTTTGGGGGCATTTATCCCACAGTATTTATTTTATGAGGTAAATTTAAGCTAGCTTTACAATAAAATTTGGTAAGAGTCTCAATGACTATAACAGAGATCTGCCAGTATTTCAAATATCATAAATGCTTGGCTTATAATCTGCTGAAACAAGCAGGTGTAAACTAACAGTGCTCTTAGCTTATTGTGATGAATCATAATATCCTTGTTAAATCATGTTTGATGAAGCCAAAGGTAATTAACTGTACCATTTCATACAATTATGGAACACTTTTCCTCTTTATAGCCACCCATATATTCACCTGCAGAAGTTTATGCTGTTGGCTGCTTAGATAATGAAACTCATTTGCACATCTGTCAAACTCAAGTAGTTGCAAAATGAATTGCCTAATTGTCCTGAAGTGTACCATATATACATATATTTTCTACACACACACACACACACACACATTCACACACACTGCTCAGAGAGGGAAAAAAGCATCAAACATAGGAATCAATAAGTATTGATAAGAATGTCAGTAAGCTTATCATTAACCATTGATGTACCTATAGTGTTAGAATGGGATTGGCTTCTTAGTGGATGGGTAACATTTCTTTATTCTAGGCTATATAGTAGGTTATGGTACTGTTACTGTAATACTTAGGACTGTTAACATTAATGATTATAGTTCAAAAGAATGTCACAGATATGTGATTTTTAAAGCTACTTAAACATAACTAATCTAAATCTAAACATATCTAATATAAACATATATACCTACCCTGAATTGGAGATTTTTTTAATAAAAGCAAATAAATAAATAAAATTTAAAAGAAAACCAGTTGTGATCTTTGAGCTAACATTCATTGGCATTGTCATAGTGACGGTCACTCGTGACCAAAACACTTTAACTCTAATGTTAATTTTTATTTTGCAATAACCTGAATTAAAACCTACCTCACAGGGTTGTTGTGAGGGTTAAGGTATAAAAAACCAAGTTGATAATGCATGGCTGGCAAATAGTAACAAAGTTTAAATTACTCCCGCCCCATAATTTGTCATCTAACAAAGGTTTGTGAATCTGAAAAGTCTTTCATTGCCATGAAAACTTTATCTGTTGTACATTTGACAATTGCCTCTTATTTTTCCTTAATCACAAAATGTACATATAAATTATATATGTTTTAAAGTAAAGCCTAAAACTTTAAACTTGTCTTTTCTAAATGTTTTGAACTGCCCATCCTCAAAATTTTAACATTATTTTTAATCCATATTTCAAATTGTGTTATTTTTATCCAGTTTAGTCTCTAATTTTTTGAGGGATGATTCTTCTTGCCCAAGAAACAAAGACAAGGAGTTAATTCTTAAATTGTGCTTTTTTTTTAACTGTTTTAACACTTTTAAGGGGCAAAACATTTGGCTGTGTTCACATGCATTTTCTCAAATTTATGACAACTAATGTTTAATTCCTAGAGCCTAGTAAATGCTTCATATTATGTTCTTGTAATGTGGCATTTTAAAAAAGTGCCAGCAACTGGATATAGTGTAATAGTTTAGGCTAGAACCAGGTCATTCCTCCCTATTTATTAGATTAATAACCTTGTACAAGTTATTGAACTTGTCTGAGCCTCAGTGAACTCATCTATGCAGTTAGAATCCTCATCCCTTTTTCAGTGGGTTGATCTGAGAATTAGTTGAGTTAACAATTGAGAAGTGTGAAGCATAACAAGCCTAACTCATCCATTCAAAAAGCATTTATTGACTTTCTGCTATGTCCCAGATATGCTGTAAGTGCTAGGAGTAATCATCTTCTCTCCATGGAACACAGAGTGGGGAAACAGAGTGATACCATTAACCATTGCCATTAACCATGCATTGATATATGTCATAGGCAGAAAACATGGTGCTATAAAAATACCTAGCAGGGGAGCACCTGGGTGACTCAGTTAAGCGTCGAACTCTTGATCTCAGCTCAGGTCTTGATCTCAGGGTCATGAGTTCAAGCCCCGTGTTGGGCTCCATGCCTAGCTATTTTAAAAAACAAACAAACAAACAAAAAAAAACACCTAGCAGGGAAACCTAACTGGAGGCAGGTTGTATTCGGATCAGAGAAGCCTCTGATGCAGTGAGACAGAATCGAAGAGCACCAGATATTAGAGGGAAAGGAACATTGTTGGTCAAAGAACAAATACCTTATATGATGGTCTAGGAGTAAGTTTGCAAAGTAAAATCTGCAGACTTAAAATATGACCTGCTGATGTTTAATTTGCCCCATACATGGTCTTAAGAAATAGATTGACTTGAAAAAAATCAGGAAATTGAACATAAATATTCAGATTCATGACTTGTCTTTAAAAATAATTTTTAAAATCAGAAGTTCAACACTGGGATTAAATGCCAGTAGTCACTTAGACCTAGTTGCCCCCTAAGTGGCTTTCCAGTTCTCCACCATCCGCACCTTCCACACAATGACTTAGCACTAGCAACAGCAGTCATCTGTATTCCCTGTCTGAAATCTTTAAGATTTTTGTGGGGTTTTTACCCCTTAGCCTAGAAAAAAGAGATATTAACTCTTTCAATGAATGCAGCAAATATTACTAATAAATGAGGATGGTAATGGTCATGGTAGTGATGGTGGTGGTGGTAGTTCTTGTTACACTTTTGTCATTGTTGTCCAGTTATTAGTACTGTCATTACCATTATTATTATTTCTTTTAAAAAAGTAATGCCATTTGCATCCCAAAGCCTAGTTTCTGACTATTTTATTTAAGTGCCAAATCTGTTGTATCAATCAATGTATTGGGTGTGTTGGGTATCAACCTCCCACCGAGGCCAAGTACTATAGTACTCAGGAAGAAAAATCCAGACTATGTCTCAAATTGACACATTCATTTTATGAAGGAAAAGCCCTTGGACACAAACACAACCATTACATGAACCTTAAAAAAAATATTTGTAGTATATTTACTCTAGGATAGATTCTAATGAGAATCAGAAGAATATGTCCTAGTTAATGATCTAGCTGAGAGATGGCGTTCTTCAGACAACTGAGGAATAATTCCAAGGCAACATAACTGCTGCCATAAACATAATCTGGCTACTGCAGGCTTTTAGAATGCCTTTATTTATATTATATATAAATTGCTTTGTTAATGTGATATAAATGTTTTATATACAGTTAATAGTCTTTTATTGCGTGTTTTATGTGTAACATTCACAAAGAACCAGAATATGTTTCACATCCTAAAGATGTCAATATTTGAGTAGTTCCAACGTCTCACTCTACTAATTTCTAAATCCCCTCAGTTACTTGACCTGCTGCATTTATAAGGCACTTCTTCAGTTAAGACTCTGCCACATGGTTCTAAAACACATTTTTAGGATTTGACCATGGCTATAACTCAAGATTATGATCATTTGTATAATGTGTCAACATTGTATTTTTCAACCTTTCTCAGGGTACTTTTCTTACACAGTATATAATTTTTCCATATATTTGTGTATTTGCATTAAATCTAGCAGTGGTAAATTCTGCAATTCTCCAGATTAGGTTGGGAATTAATGTTATAAATATGCTGCTAAATGCGTTAATGCTACACATGTTACATTTTTCCTGAATGATAAAACAAAGAATGAAGAATGAGATTTCTTTGTGCATCTTAACTGGGTAACTCTAGTAAATTACACTTGGAAAACTAGTCATGTTATTCCCCAGAAGAACTTCTAAAAGGTGATCAAAAGAATTAATCACCCGAAAAACAAAACTTAGCCTTAGCTTAAATTTTCCTTAAACAGTTTTACTAAGAAAGTATTTATTTATGGCTTTAATAAAGCATAGTCATAATTTATGGCTGTTTTAATGATAAGAGAAATGAAAGGCTTCGTTTGACCACTTGAATGTTGAGATATCCATATGACAAATAGTTGTATAGCTACCAGCAGGTGTCATTTGAATATCCAACCTAATTCCTGAAATTAGGAAACTTAGAGATTCCAAACTACATCTATATGTATTCTTATCCTTGGGCTTTCTCGAACTACTTACTGCTGGTGTCAACTCTCCTTCAAGCCTCTCACTAAGGTTTCCCATCTGTATTTGCCTTGGCAGCAAACTTGCTAAAAAACGCAAAGACGCCATGGGGAACACCCGGCAGGAGATGACTCACATGGTGAATGCTATGGACAGAAGTTATGCTGATCAGAGCACGCTGCATGCAGAAGACCCTCTTTCCATCACCTTCATGGACCAGCATAATTTCAGTCCAAGATGTAAGTTCTTCATTAAAATCCTAATAAGTGATTTTGAAGCCCTTTAAATCACTTTGAATTCAACATGTTAATTTTGAATGGTGAGAAAAAGTAAGACAGAAATGGACAAAGCAGCCAGAAAGAGAAACATGTTAGGGAATATTATGGAATTTTTAAGAGGACTTGTTTTCAGTCTTGATACTGGATTTCGTTGAACTGCAAACTGTATGAATTTTATTACTGTATCATAAATGATATCCATATACTACTTAATACCAAATTATATGTCATTGCTCTAAGTTGAAATACTTGATTGCCTACATAAAATTAGCTCACTTCAGAATTTATTTATAATTATTTTGCCGTTTGAGTCTTCTTTTGTGTAAGGTGAAGTTCCTTTAGAACTTGAACATCATAATTCTTTCTGGGAATTAATGGCATGAGTAAAATTATTCTATTATTCTACAACGAGTCCTGGAGAATTTCAGTAATAAAACGTTAACTAGGGGAAAGAAGAGACAACATGCTCTTAAGTATCTGATGTGAAATCCAAAAATTTATTTGAACTGGGGGATTGGCAGGGAATGGTAAAATCCATCCATCCATCTGTTCATCTATATTAAAAATTCCTGATGTTGATCTATAAAGGCAGGACTTCTAAAACATTGATACTTAAGTACTCCTTCATGGCAGATGATTTGAATAATTGCCCCATAATCAATATTACTGTCTATCTTCAGATTTCCTATGAATTTTATATTCTGTTCTATAGCACTGTGTTTATTTTGGTCCTTAAATTTTAAGTGAAATTACCTGTTCCTTCAAATCCTCATGTACAAGCAATACATGAAGAAAACAAATCATGTTTATCCCTGGCCATGTATACACAGAGGCATTCTCAAATTCCAGAGATTTGCCTACTCCAGTTTGAAATATGGATATAAGGAAAGAAGCAAACAAAAGAAATATCATTTCCTATACAGATTATACACATACGTAGTGGGGAGGTTGAAAAAATAAGGGATTTGTAGGTTGTGTGTGTTTATTTATTTATTTATTAAGATTTTATTTATTTATTCAACAGACAGAGATCACAGGTAGGCTGAGAGGCAGGCAGAGAGAGAGGAAAGGAAGCAGGCTCCCTGCTGAGCAGAGAGCCCGATGCGGGCTCTATCTCAGGACCCTGGGATCATGACTTGAGCCGAAGGCAGAGGCTTTAACCCACTGAGCCACCCAGGTGCCCTGGTTGTGTGTATTTATGTCTTTTCAGAAAGGGAAGGGTTTTTTTCCTGCAGTGTTCAGCTTGGTGAAAATTTTCAGTAATTACTGGCATCATTTTCCTTGATATATATCAACATCAAATTAATAGCTGTAATGCTGTATGAGTCATTTTGGAATTTAATTTTAATCATGATAGGGTCTTTTTATTTACTTCACTCCTATTTCACTATAATATATATGATAGAGAAAAATATAAAATACTGGTTTTGTTGAAAATAAGTTTTGCTGAAAAAAAATAAAAGAAAATAAGTTTTGCTGAAAATATAGATGTACCATCTCTCTAACCACTTTTTTTAGTAATTAATCAAAAGACATTTGAGAGCATTTTTGTTCCCCACACTTTTCTACCTATTCCTTATGTTAATATTTTATTAGGAAGCGTGAATTCAGCAGTGTAACCAACTGTAGATATCCGCTTACAAACTTGGAAAAAGGATAAACTCTGTTTGTTACAGTTAGCTGAAAAAAAAATGTATTTGGAATGAATGTGAGATAATTATTTCTCCAAGTACCTTGCACTTGAGAGATTTAAATGGGTCTTCCCCCGCCCCCATGTCATAATCTTTATAATGTCAAGTTGAATCTTCCTGGCTTTTAAAATTGAACGGAGAACTGAACTTTAATTATAGATGCACCTTTCCTGGTGTTTTGAGATAACCCAAGCTGAAAAAGAGAATTTTGCCTTTGCCAGTTATAATAATCAAAGTTGAGTAGTTATATTTCTTAAGAAACATAAATCTATTTTAAGGAAAAATGTAAAGTACAACTTGAGGGCAATATATTCCTTCATGAGCTCTGTTTTCCTGCAGTGCCCAATGATCCACTTGTGCCGACTGCTGTGTTAGGTGAGGCCCTAATTCTTTATCATTCTTCCTTGCATGGATCACACATCCTTGCATGACTTAAAGCTTTGTCTACATAGTAATTATTTACAGTGTAGGAAGCAGCTTGATTTTGAAAACTAAGTCATGATCTTATCAAAGAGAACAACTGTCATCAAACCAATCAGAGCTAGTGGATTTCTAATCAGTAAAATGCTTTATTTAAAGCAACATATTTTTAAAGTCTTGGTTCTGTTAGATTTGGAGCAAAAGTACAGTGACCCTTCATATCTGGCCAACGTTTGCATATGCAGGTTAGCAGAATGAAGCAAGTGCACTTGCACCCTCAGGGGCCAGTGCTACCTGAATGATTTAGTTTATATAAAAAAAATTCTGCTTGATAGAAAGATTTTTCTCAATCCTCCTAAGTTTATAGCAACTTATAAAGAACACATTTCCAAGGAGCATTTGCTTTAGTTTTGTCTTTATTAAGAATTTATAAATGCAGGTGAAGTTACTATAATATTGATGTGGAGTCTGCATTCTATATGCATCTTACATGATGTGTTATCCTTCAAGATACCTAGAATAACCAAGCTTTACCACTATACAACATCTTAGACCAGTGGTACTGCTTGTAATGAATAAGGCCTTTTCAAATGTAAAATTAATGTTTAACTGTATATTTAAGAATGGGAGGAGTTTCATTTTAATTTGTACTCTATTCCTTGACTAATTACATACCAGTGATTCATGACCAGCTAGCATATATGTTAAGAATCTCTGTGTTAGTTTTACCCCCGTGTTTTATTTAAGATTTTACCAAAGAAATATGGAAATTGCCTGATAAATATACCTAAAAGTTCCCAATTCTCTCATTAAATATAAAAATTCAAATTTCTTGCAAACATAAAACTTTATCTTACATTTTATGCATGTTTTTACTATCCATGTATTCAAGATTTAAACATATTTTTAAAGTATTTGGAAACAGTTCAACTAATTCAGTTAAGTGAAACACACCTCTTTTTTACTAAAATAATTTTTAAGCTTATAATTTTATAATATAAAGAATATATATTCTGAAAAAAATCTGAAAGTCAATGTTCTCTTTCTCTGATTGAACTCTCCTTTTGATGTCCATACCAATAATGGCAGGGAAGTAAACTGGGGAATTCATCCCAATGGGTAGACCAATCGTGTAAGGAGGAGCCAGGAATCTGATCATTGGGATGGTACCAAATGCCTCTGAAAATGTCATCTTCTGTTAAGCAGAATGCTGCCACCATCAAATTAATAAGTAAAATCCACTTAAAATATTAAAAACTCACTGAGGAAAAGTTAGTTACCTAAATGTTCAAATTTCATTACAGTAATATTCTAAGAAAATGTTGAATTTGGTCCAAGTCTCAGTTCTCCTGGGGACTCACAGTATGAACCCATGAAACTGCCTTATGTCTTTGCTTTCCCATCTGTAAACTTTTTCACAGTTTTATAAAGAGAAAGTGAAATAATGTATGTGAGTTTTACAAACTATAATGTTTAAAAGATTATTATAAGAATTTGCACTGTGAAAAGGGATATTTAAGTTTAAGGAAGGCTAGAGTTAACACAAAAGTCATAAAATCTATCCATAGACGCAATTGTTATGCATTTTATTGCATTTTGAAAGTCAAGCTGGTTGGTGTTTTTTTTTTTTAATATTTTTAAAAACGAAATCTCATGAATCATATTAGTTGTAGAAATTATTTCTTGCATTTTTCATCATTTTTAGAATTATAGTGTTTACAGTTATTTTAACTCACTTGATTTTGTATTTGTGAAGCAATTTTTGAGATCACTTCAAATATTGCTTAATATTAATACCTACGTACTGATTTTAAAAACACTTCAAACTTTTCATATTGATTCATATTTTTGTGTTTTTTGTGTTTTACTGCTTCATTGGGTTAAAGTCCCTATAACTGGTAAGTGCATTGCAAAGAATTCTAGAAAACCTTTCCATCAAGAGTATACGGAGTTATTATTCTTAAATGTGTAATAAGATAATGATTAGAACATGTACTCTCACTTACTAGCGATATTATTAGGTGGTATAATGAGGTGGAAATGTATTGAGATTAATAATTCATATGTGCTTATTTTAATGAATACTGCTCTTTGTATTATGTGTTAAAGCTTAATGCAAAACAGAAAACACTGTCTATTTCATATTGCACATACCGTGTAAGATTTGGAATATGGGTGAATTCTTTGTTTCTCACTGAGCCTTTTATAATTGTAAATATTCTGCTGCACCAGGAGATATGATATGAGCTCTGGGGCTACTCCACAGAGCCTGGGCTATCCTAGTTTGGCTTGGGTGATTGCATTTTGTGTCTGCAACATTATATGTCCTCTTTACTTCTCATCTTAAGCTGTATATTCTGTGACAGTGCCCAAATCAGTGGCTTTTTAGTTTAATTTTCATGTTAACCTTTATGTCAGTGTATTGATTGTAATATTGTAGTAAAGACAGATCAGTTGAGTGTAGTCTCATAGAAAGTAAAGGAAATTCATAAATCATATTTGCTAACAAATGTTGGTGTATAGAGGGGTGGTTAGGTCACAACAGAATCCACCAGGGGTTTTTTTGGATTCCATGTGGTATTTTTAGAAATAAATGCCCCCCACCAAAAGAAAAGGAAAAGAAAAAAGCATTCAGCCTAATAAGGGAATATAAACTAAATGCAATCAAACTAAATTACAGACGCACACAAATCTGATTGTGGGGTTCTTTTTTTTTTTTTTTCCTTTCTCCAGGAAGAAAAAATGTTTATCATGGGGACAACAATTCATTTTTTGCCATATCCTATTTGTAGAGTTGGTGATAGAACAGGCAAATGTACCAGCACTTGAAATATGTTTAACTGTTAATTAAATATCGTTCTCTACAGTATGCATTATCATTAAAAACAAAAGTTCCCCTAAGAGTGTATTTTCTCTTCTGTTAATGAATATGGCAGTATAATGCTTTCCAAAGTAATACCCCTTAAAACATTTGTTTTTTTTTTTTAAGTGGTAAGTTTAAATGTGGTAAATATAAGCATGCTTTTTCTCATTGTAATAATTAGTGCTGTGGTCATTAAAATAATATTTATTCTTCATAGGTATAATGTTCTTGTTCATTTCTTCCTTATGACATAAAGAGACTTTAAAGTTTCATTTTCAACTAATAACACAATGGGGATGGGGCCTACACTTAAATGTGGGTGGTGAGGGATTCAGCTTCTTTTAACGAATTTATTCACTGACATATTTATTGAGTGATTGCATTGCACTGGTCATTAGGAACAAAAAGACATCTATGACTCTACACTTTAAATGTTCAGAATTTAGTGAAAAGAAAGAGATCAGGAGACAAATGACTAAAATATAGAGCAAAAGAAAGGACACATAGAACAGGAGGCCATGGGAACATAACGAAGCAGCCATGTGGCTCAGCCATGATGGGTCAGGGAAGAATTCCAGAGGAACAACCTACACCTTTTGCCCCAGAGACATACTGTAGTTTCTTTCACACAGTGACCACAAAAGTCAAAATATATTCACAATAAAAACAACAACCATCCTAATAACCCAAAAGCGTAGAGACTGAGTATAAACGCATGTGTAACCTGACTGGTGGACATAGTGCGGCCAGGGGATGATTCTGGAGAAGGCCCATGTTTCCCAGTCTGGACTGCGGCCCCAGGCGGCAGAGTAGGCCCACAAGGCCACGGAGAGCAGCCCTGTGGGGGTGGGTTGCCTAGATGGGGTCTGTGAGCAAGGTTGGGATACTGTGGGGAAGGAGTTTGTTCAGTTTACCCACCAATGAAAACACCTCTCCAAGTTGACAACTTGATCTTCTGGCCCTACTCTATGCTGCTGGTACTGCAGATACAAGAAAAAGGAAGAACGCAGCAAAATCTTCCACTTATACTTTCTGAAAGTGGATCAGCTGTCTATGTCTCACAGCACCTGTTATCTCACTGACATAAATATAATATACTCTGACTTCATAACTTGAGCTGATGTAAAGGGCTTTATCTTTATAGGGAAGCTGCCCTAGATCTATGCTAGATTTCTTTTTTTTTTAATTTTAAATTTTTAATTTTTCATAAACATATAATATATTTTTATCCCCAGGGGTACAGGTCTGTGAATCGCCAGGTTTACACACTTCACAGCACTCACCATATGCTAGATTTCTTTTTCTTCCTCCTGTTATCAGAAAAATCTTAAGTTCTTACAATCTTCTTTGCATAGATATATATTAAACAAGATAACTTTGTCTTTTTTTTAATCTTCTGGAATCTGAAAACCACCAGATGAGAACCACAGTGCCACAGCAGAGTCCAGTCGTCTTCTAGATGTGCCTCGCTACCTATGTGAGGGGACAGAATCCCCTTACCAGACAGGACAGCTGCACCCAGCCATCAGGGTTGCCGACTTACTGCAGCACATTAATCTCATGAAGACATCAGACAGCTATGGGTTCAAAGAGGAATATGAGGTGAAAATTTCATTGTTATGTTAAATTTTATTTCTAATAAGAATAGAATTGGACTTTTTCCTCCGCCCTTTACTGTCAAGGAGGGGAGTCTACTCTTTAGACTCTAATCTTGGGTCTCTGAGAATATCCTCAAATGTGTATGCAGGGAGAAGGGGCAGACAGAATTGAAAGAGAGGGCACTTTCTGGGTCGAAATTCACTTGAAGAATTCTTAAATGTTGGATTCCAGAATTTTACTGGGCTATTTAAAAACCCCTATGTTAGATCTTATATTTCACCCCTGGAAAAATCCATTAACAGGATCCTTTGAGCCCCAATGTATCATTATAGATTCAACCAGTTAAATGATGGAAGCAGGAGCTACTTCTCTGCCTCTTTACTTGTTGCCCATCTGCTGAAAATTGGGGTCGATCTTTGTGTTCTAAATGTACTGCTTGTCACTCTTAGTTTTCTTTGTGGCTTATTGGTTGACAGTGACCAGGAAGAAAAACAGAGCATTGCAAATCTAGACAATTTTAAGAAGCCAAAAGAAGGATGTGGGAAATTATTCTTCCAACTTGATTTCCCCTTCCTACTAAATCCAAAATATAAGTCATATTGCCCAGGAAGTGGTTTAAACTCAACATCTCAATAAACATAACATAGCCAAAAGGACAAATCTCCTTTGCCACTTGGCATTTACTGAGAAGTGTGGGCCTAAGGCATAGAAGGAAGCTCTTCGACCACCATATTCAAAACTACCGTGTACACACATTTAAAGTGAAAGAATCCAAGCAGTACTTGACTTTGAAAGACCATCTAAAATGAGTTTGACTGCTTGAAGAATCTTCTGAACTCTGTATTTTCTTTGCAGATGGCTTGTATACCTCCGTTTGGGAGCAAATAAAATTAGCTGTGAATTTTGAAAGCTGGTTTTAGAGACACACCGGAAACACTGTGCTGTGGCCACAGAATAGTGCAAGGAATTATAAGATTCTGCCAGAGCTCGGTTTTTTTTCTGCATTTCGTGTGTATTCCTGTGTACCTCACTTCAAAAACCATTGATTCTTTGAAGACCCCATTTCCTGTGTTGAGCAAAGTTTAAGTGTTACTGCAAAAAGAAATCTATACCCATATTTTAAATTGCTGTATATGGTAATTAAACCAATCAGCAAATTCATCTGTTCCAAGATCCTTGGATATGGTGACTCTTTTTCATCTTCATATGGTCCCTTGTTGTAGAGACTCAGTCCTTTTCATGGTCTTCAAAGAAACTGAAATGGGATGTACTGCACACGATTTAATGAATAATTATGGGGGAAAACAGGTTTTCTTTTTCCTGTTACAAATGCTAAGAGAAAAACATTTGAAAGATACTCATTAAAGGTAGTTTTGACGTTTTGATGCTTTCTCTACTGCCATTTCTCAGAGTTGCAGCAATCTTAAATTTGAAATCATTTCAAGCTCCTTTTTTTTCCCTAAAGTTGCTTTTTGTCCTCATTTTGAACTCAGTCCAATCCAAAATGAACAAGTAGGAGTCCAACAAACAAGCTTTGAGATCTGAAAAGAGAAGTTGTTTACTCCTCTAGTACTCTCTTCCTCCCCGAGAAGAGTGGCTTTTATTATTTTGTTCTTCAGAACAGATAAACCTGATCCAGGAAAAGGAGTTAAATTCAGTCTTCTTCTTATTTTTTCTTTTTCCCAGAGCTTCTTTGAAGGACAGTCTGCATCTTGGGATGTAGCTAAAAAAGATCAAAATAGAGCAAAAAATCGATATGGAAACATTATAGCATGTAAGTTCTCATACAGTTCTTGGTGAGTGTAAATATTGTGTGTGGAAGATAAATAATAGTGGCAGGTCCTCCTTACATGCTTTTAAACTTTAAGAAAAATCCCAAAGGGTGGCACATCTGTTTGTAAAGTGATCTATTTAATATTAAAGCAGCATTGGCTGTTGGCAGTGACTCTGAAGTTGTCGTCATCTTCATTAATTAAATTGACTCAGATTCTTCAGCCTGTGGAGATAACGTGCTGTTTGATGTTATGTTTGCATGTAAATGCATGGGGATGTTATTGACAGCTGAGAATATCAGGATAATGAAAAAGAAAGGTCTTTTCAGTGACAAATTGCTGTAACACTTCTACCAAATACATTCAAGGTGAGAGTGTTATTCTTTCAGTATAGCCTTTATTTCTGCCTTGGAGCCCATGGCTGAACTCCTGCCACTCCGTGTTACTTGTCATTAGGGACTTCATTAAGTCTTCAGGGTGTTTGCGTGGGATAAGTAAATTGGTTATCCTTGGAACCACAGGAGCGGTAAGGAAAGTTGCATAGTTTAGTTTGTGACTAGCTAGTGATGTACTTGGTCCATTCGAATCTCAATTTAAGTTATTTTAAAATATCTTCCAAATACATCAGAATTCAGTCTTGACTTTCAAGAAGTAAGCAGTCGAGAGCAGAGATTCAAAATTCACTCTCTAGTTCTCTGGCTCGTTTTCTGTACACAGCAGCAGGAACGGATCCCACCCATTTCAAACCAGGTCTAAGAAGCAGAATTAGTAGTTACAACAAGTTCAGTCCTTTAGACAAATCCAATGATGATTCATCTGACATTCCCATGTTCCCTAAAAACCTACCAACTATGAAGATGCTAGTCATTGAAGCTTTATTAACAGAATATTATAATAAGTAGGGAACTCATCACAGCCCTTGTATGGAGCACTGGGTGTTGTACATAAATAATGAATCTTGGAACACTGCATCAAAAACTAATTATGTAGTTTATGGTGACTAACATAACACAATAAAAAAAAAGAGTTCTTGTATTTCTTTAAGGAAATTTGAATAGCCCTCTATTATGGAGAAGCTATCAACAACCCCTGAATTACTCTAACTATCTACTGAGGTCCTTGTTTCGGAACAGAGGGGAAATTTAATAGCTTTATTTTATTGTTTAAAAACCTTAGATGACCACTCCAGAGTAATTCTGCAACCTGTCGAGGATGATCCTTCTTCAGATTACATTAATGCCAACTATATAGATGTAAGTATTTGTATAGTTCGGTGAGCCCAATTTGTTGGCTTATCCACGTGAAACTTTTTGCTTGTTATTGCCTATAAAGTGATTGCTAGCTTTTTAAAATAAAGAACAAACTGTACACTTTTCCTTGTTCTACGTCCTAGTACTCACTGACGTTGTTGTGCTTTCTTTCACACCTGACTTTGGTTTGGGCTGTAGATTTGGCTGTACAGGGATGTAAGTACCACTATATGTAAATAACAGCACCCTATTATAAATCTTTACTATAACTACTCTTAATTACAGTTCTTACTAATGCTTAATACTAGTTATCTCTGCATGCTTCACCTAATTAGCCTCATACGGTATATCTATGTTCATTTTTTTGTAACTCCTTTACATGTGTGAAGATCTATTTTACCTCCTTCCCTTTGCTATGTTTAGAAAAACAGGACCATTTTTAGCTTTTGACAAGTTATGATGTACTCGAGTTTTCTTTGTTGTTGATTTCTGTTTCTGGCTTTTATTCTTCCCCTTCCCTAAACATGTGAGAAGCTGGATAGTATGATGTGTATTAGTGTATCTGAAATTCTACATTTTACATTTGACTTCTGATGTTAAAAATGGGTAGGAAGACTATTTTGTGGTGTGTGGTATTGGCTTGTTAAAGTATTAAAATTAATTAGGCAAAATCATTACTAAATTGCATTTGTAAAATACACATATCACACATATATATCGAATCATGCAAACCAAAAAGCTGCTTTGGTCACAGGTTTTCAGTGTTACATTTTGGTTACGAGCATATCTACATGCAAATTGTTGATTTAATGGAAAGTAATTAGCAAATCAAAAATAAAATATTGTCAAGGAAGTAATAATACTACATTATGTGTAAGAAAGACAGGCTCTTTTTTTATATTTCCTGGTTCAAAATCGTGCTGGGAATCTTGGGACTGTTGCTTCCCTTCTCTGTGCCTCAGTTTCCTTCTCTCTGCAGTGGGGATAACAACAGTATGAACCTCATCATTCTGTCATGAGAAATCAATAAAGTAATGCATGTGGAACATTCAGCACAATACCTATCACATACAAAGCACTCATAAAACATCAGCTATTTTTAAATAATTCTGTCCTAGGAGTGCTGAGATTAATCAGTTTAAGACTTGCACTAATTATAAGGCAAAAGGTAGAAGTTTCAAATATTGCAGTGTATATGATGTGCACATTTATATTTCTATAAAACATATAAAAATTAGGCCCCGACTTTGTCCAGTTTCCATAATAAATAGGCAGTGACCTCTGTCACATTTATTAAGTTCATGTTTTATAGTTATTTTGTGAACTGTCATAATTGATAGCTTTGAATTAATTAATTTTATTACATACAGTCTCAGTATATTGGTAAAAATTTTGATCATCATTTGACTCTCATTCAATATTTTAAATTTATCAGACATCTCAAAAGAGTAAGCTAATGGTCCATTCTTTAGAATAAAAAATTCCAACAGTTTTGTGACAAATTTGTACTTGTTCTTACCTATTCAGTTTAACCTTGGTTTTCTGCCAAGACATGTACACTGGAGCCTTGTTATAATACTACTTTTTGGTTCATATGGTAAAACTGTGTTCTAAATGAGACTGTGTTGTTACCCAGTCGTTCTGTTAAGACCCCAGTGTATTTTGGCTGATTACTTCACAATTCCATAATGTTCCCTTTCCTGTTTATTACATTTAAGACTCTTCTGTAATTGGTAAATTTTTCATGAAAAACGGGAGATGAAATGCTTATAGAGCTTGGAAAAAATTTTTCCATGAAAAATTGTACTATTTGGTGTAAGAAGAAATAGAAAACTTCCAAATTGGCATCAGTATCATGCTTAGCCTATTAAGTCTTAGATTGGAGATCTCAGTTTATGTGCATTAATATGCTCATCGAGTTGCCCACACCAAATGTGGACAAATTGTACCCGAAGCTTTTGCTAAAGTCCTTTGATAAATGCAAAACAAACCCAAAGCTTAACCCTATGATACTGTTAACAGTTGTGCTACTCATGATATACCAGAATTCAAATAGATTGAGAGCAACTAACAACTTATTTCTTATGAGAAAATAATTTCTTTGTTGACACAGTATTAAATATTTAACCATCTAAAGCTCTTAGCACACTAAAAAGAAAAAAAAGTGCTAAATTTTTGTTCAGGATGAGATGCATTTTATTTAAAACTCTTCTTTCCCTATATATGTGTGTACCTGTAATTATGTGTGTGTAAACTAATATTATCAGCACACACAAAATAGTTTTGGCAGATTCCTGAACATATTATATACAGGAATATTCTCTAAAATAGCTCAGCAGGACTTTGACTGAAAGCACACATGCATTGTCCAGCTCTAACATTGGAATGTTCTGTTATTTTTTCACGGTTCTAATATGTCGTTGTCCATTTGTAATGCAGTGTGTTTTACTTTTGGATGATAAGATGAGAATAATATTTTTGAACACAATTTGCCAGGAATTAATGACTAAAGATTAACATGAAGGCATAAACATTTTAGTAAAATCAAACAATATCTAAGAGGTTAAGCCCTAGCAAACAAAACTCAATTATGCAATACATATTCTAATCTGAGCCCTTAAAACATTTAATTTTTGTTTTATGTTTACCTTTCAGATAACCTAGGTTTGAGAAGTGAACTCTGAGTTCACTGCTCATTTCTGGACTTTTTACTATAACTTAATCTTAACAGGTGGTTGTCTTCATCTTTTTATGCCTTCATTCATTTATTTCTGATACTGATGTAAAATGATAACCAATCTGCTCTCCTATTTTAGGGTTACCAGAGACCAAGCCACTATATTGCAACTCAAGGTAAAACATGGTCTTTCTAAATGTTCTAGAGCAACCAAACTTGCTTATTCATCCATATGAGGTCAATTTGGGTTTGGGCATGGGGGTTGAGGTTTTTTTGCCATTTTATCTGACTTAACTGAAAAAAAAAGATCAGATCATTTGAGTGAGACTACTCTTTATTCATTTTTATAATACAAATTGTTTTGTCTGTGTAAAACACATAAAGCTTGCTTTGTTTTTTAATTACAATAAAAGAGAAGCTGCTGATGTGTGGTCTGGGTTTGGTATTCTGATGTCCCAGAGCACACGAGTCAATAGAGCTGGACACAGGAATTACTCTTGATAAGAGCTAAAGAGGTGTACCTTGTATAAGTGGCGTTTTTTGGGTGCGGGGGGAGCAAGGTCTGTGGTCCTGGAATGCAGTATTATCCAAGAGTGATACTGTTATAATGAGATGTTAGACTGTCTTCCAGCAATTTTTTTTTTTCAAGTCAAGACTGAGACAAAATGAAGGGCTTAAGGGAACTCCATCAAGTTCATTGTGTGCAGATAATAAGAAAAAGGCAGAGGAATCTTGTTATAGTGGCACCCCAGGGAATGAGAGCCTCCTAAAACACCTTTAGTTATCTCTAGATTGACCACTGGCCTTCAGAAGAGAAACCTATATATCTATTTATTTCTTAGAAGAGGGAGGCAGGGCAAAAGCTCTGTTTGCTGTTTTGACAGAGATTATTTTCTGAGTATTTTCACATATCTTTGGATTAACTGAGTTGAATTATAAGCTCTTTAAAGTCAAAGATCATCCAAGGTGAACAATTTTCTAGGTTTGTTTGTGGCACCCAGCAGACACTTCTCTAGTCTGGAGATGGGAATAGAAGGTTGGCATGTGTGCTTATATGTATGGATATTTCTTCATTAACCCCTAAACATGCACTGTTTTATAAATGATGTGGGTATATTTAATTGGTAATACATGCTGTTTGGTTGATAGTGGAATAAGGTTTCCTATTTTTAACATGTATTTGAAGATCTATCAAACTAATTTAGTGACAGGTATAAATATCCTAGAATCTAGTGATGTTTTCTTCATGAGAAGTATAGAAGGTAAATTTGAAAAAAAAAAATTGTATATGCCTATATTTTCGCTATACTGTGAATTTAGATATAAACTAAATTTAAGTAATTTCAGTGACATTTTATATTAGACCTTTAGTATTATTTTTTGAGTTATTTAGTTTACTGTGATTTGTGCCTTATGTATACTTCTTACCACTTATTTCTTCTAACCACAAAATTTCTCTGATAACATAATATTCAAATTAATTTCTTCAAAGGCCCAGTTCATGAAACAGTATATGATTTCTGGAGAATGATCTGGCAAGAACAGTCTGCCTGCATTGTGATGGTTACAAATTTAGTTGAGGTTGGCCGGGTAAGAGAAAAAAGATTTTTTTTTCCTTGTTCACAAAACATGTGTAAGTTGAGTAGCCAAACCTAACAAACTTAAAATAACACTCACTATATTGTTTTAAATATTGGTATGCAGAGCATTTCAACTGAGTGCTCCTGGGCTGAGAAAATTATTTGATTTCTTATTGAGTAATGAAAGAAACTTTGATTTTATACTAGATTCTAATTGCATCATCAGGCTTGTATATTATAATGAGACTATACAAGGTTTTTCTATTTATTGTGTAATAGATTCTTTCATCTCATATATAGTTTTTTTAACCATATTTTTATTAAAACCTAAAGAGTTTCCACTGGAATTAACCATTTTGGTTCATGTATATTCAAGTCCATGTCTATACCCTTTGTGTCATTTAGGTTAAATGCTACAAGTATTGGCCTGATGATACTGAAGTTTATGGTGACTTCAAAGTAACTTGTGTGGAAATGGAGCCACTTGCTGAATATGTAGTTAGGACATTCACCCTAGAAAGGGTAAGTACCCTAAATTCTCTTTCTTTAAAATATGTTTATGGAAATTTTTTTTTTCTCATAAAGTCCCCATCAAGATTTGTTTTGCTGATGCTATAAAATTCATTCATTCATTCATTCATTCATTCCACAAATATTTATTCAAGTGCCAGTCATGTTTGTAAACCCCAGGATACATATTAAATACATAGATGATTTCTATTTAGAAAAGTGGTCTAGAATCATGTGGAAAATCACAAAACTAGAACATCAGAGAAAAATAAATAGCATAGAAGAAAAAAATCAAATATAAACCAAAAACCAACAGAAAAGAATAAATAAGATCAAAAGGCTAGTTTCTTGAAAAGAATAGTAACCTCTGTCAATTCTAAATGAGGGACAGTCAAAACTATGCAATATTAGAAAACACAAAAAGGATATAACTATAGTTATACTTGATTTTGGGAAATAGGTAAAAATGTTACATGTAAACTTGGAGACAGATTTTAGTCTAAATACCCTTATATTCTTGCAAACACTGATTTCTAAAAATCTGACCCAAGAAGACTTAGAAACCTGAGCAGATGATAGAAGAAAATAGAATCTTAAAATATATCATTTAAATTTCACTATGACTTTATAGTTAAGGTTTCTTTAAGTTTTAAAGAACAGTTAATGCCTTTATTAAACTATTTAGACCATAGACCGCGAAAACCAAATAAATATATTTTAAAAGCTGACATAACTGTGGTAACAGAAACAGGTAAAGATGGCACTCTCTCAAGCTCTTCTCTCCTCTCTTTTTTAAAATCTCTTTCTCTCTCTCTCCCTCCCCACCCCTGCTCCTCTTCTCTTTCTCTCTGTGTGCACAAGAGCTTTGCAGACCAATTTCATTCAAGAACATGCTTGAAAAAAAACTTCAAAATAAAATATTGAAAATTTGAAACCCAGCTGTGAATTAAGAAAATGTCACAACATGATCTATAATGACTGTTTCTAGGAAGGCAAGGATATTACACCTGTGGTAGGAAATCTAGCCAAACATTTCATCACATCTTTGTCAAAGGACCAAAAACATATGGTTTTATTAATAGATACTGTAATATACTTATTTTTGCTTAAAAGACGTTTATAGAAATAATCTATAAAAAAAATAAGGAGGCTATTTAAGCATGATAGAGGAGAATCAACAGTAACTAATAGCATGCACATTAAGGAGTAAAAACCCTAAAGGTATCGCTGTGTAATCAGGAGTGTGATGTGGATAATTGGTCTCACTAGTATTCAAAATTGGGGGAAGTTCTAGTAAATGAAATGAGACAACTAAAGGAGTAAATTGCTTGACTATTAAAAAAGATAAGATTATTTTAACAAGAAGTGATTTTATATCAAGAAAACTAGAAATATTTTAAAATGGAACTACTAATCATTGAAGTGGCTAAATTCAAGATAAATATTCATAAATGATAGCTTTTCTGTATATTAGCAGTAAGCAGTAGTAGACGTTAAGAAATCTCTTTCACAGTAATAAAAAAATTCTGAAGTTATCTAGGAATAGATTCAACAAAGAAAGAAGTCCTAAGTGACTAAATCCTCAAAAGTGTAAAGAACGTAAAATATGATGTGAATCAGTAAGTAGAGACACGCACTACGGCCCAGAATGGGAATGTTTTATGTTAATACCACTTTCTGTAGTTAATGTCATACTAATTAGAACATCATTGGGTTTTTATTTTTAATCTGTCTTATTATTTAAAACTGTAGAAGAGTAGTTTGGGGTTTTTTTGTTTGTTTGTTTTAGATCACATATTTGAAAATTACACAGGAAGGTTAAATAGAAAGAGCAGTAAAGGAACATGCCTCACCAGATATTAAAAAGAACGTTTAACTGAAGTTGACTAAAAAGAACAAGGCCCTTATGGCAGGCACCTCCAGTAATGGATTAATATGGAGGAGGTCAGGAAATTGTCTGAAATCAGGTCTTAGAAAAATTTATGATTTTACTCACTGGAGTTGGCTTGAAAAGTAGTAAAGAAAGTGATTTTTCGGGGCGTCTGGGTGGCTCAGTGGGTTAGGCCTATGCCTTCAGCTCAGGTCACAGTCTCGGGGCCCTGGGAATGAAACCCACATCGGGCTCACCTCTCGGCTTCCCCCTCTCTCTCTGGCTGCCTCTCTGCCTACTTGTGATCTCTCTGTCAAATAAATAAATAAAATCTTTAAAAGAAAAAAAAGTGATTTTTCTATGCATGATTCCATGAGAGTGTTTGTCATTGTCATTATTATAATTATCTGTTGAGTGCCGCTTTGTATAGGGTATTGTGTAGGAACTGGAACTAGAAAGAATAAGACGACCTGATCACTGGCTTCCAAGTTTTTGGTCCTATTTGTTGTCTATCCATATAGGACAGAATCTAACCTTTCTCAATTTGATTCATTGATTTCCTGACATGTTTCTCACTGTTCTGATTGAACAAGTTAGATGGAGATATCACAGGTAGCTCACAGAGCCATTGGCATTATATAGATTATTGTGGGGTTTGAGGGGTTACAAATGTGGATTCTTAAAAATAACTCTGTAGCATTCTATCTATGCTCTCTGAGCTGTGCTAACACAATCCACAGGCTGCTTTAACCAAAGGGTAAAAGCTTTGAAGTGTTCATTTAAAAGTTCTATCAAATTAACCCAATAGGAAAGAGGCATAACAATGATGGTTCCCTTTTATTTTGTATTTTTGTTACTATAAATAATATTTGGTGCTGCATTATTTCACAGAATTAGGAAAAATCATTTGCCCAAAGAAGTTTAGCCAGCTTTTTTTACAAAAGAATCTAAAGTAGTTCTGTCCTGGAAAATCCCTGCATGCTGGGCTTCAAAACCATTTTCAACATGGATAAGCAAGGCATTAAAATCTTTTTGAGGTGAGAAGCTAGAAAGTTGCTTTTATGCACCACTCGAAAACTCAGTGCCTCGGGTCCAGAGGGCTGCATTTTAGCTTTCCCATTTTTTTCTCCTTTTCTCCTAATAATTCTATGTGTTGTCATTTCAACTAAGGAACAAACTGTCAAGGTAAATAAAAATCTACACAGAGTTACAGAACTGAGCAAGACTTCTAATTTTCTTTCTTTGGCAGGTGTCTGACAATAAGGTAAGCTCCCTAACCATGTCAGGCCAGCATCTTCTATCGGAAAAATCCTGATCTTTGATAGATTCTTTGTTTTGTTGTTGTTGTTTTGGGGTTTTGTTTGTTTGTTTTGTTTTTTTCCGTTGGCAGCCAGGTCTAGTGTTTGTGGTTGGTGTTGAATGGCTTTCTTTGGACACTTTTGAACACGCTTGTTTACATGTTTGCACAGAGGGGCTACAATGAGATCCGCGAAGTGAAACAGTTCCATTTCACTGGCTGGCCTGACCACGGAGTACCTTACCACGCCACAGGGCTCCTTTCCTTCATCCGGCGAGTGAAGTTCTCCAACCCTCCCAGTGCCGGCCCCATCGTTGTGCACTGCAGGTGAGTACTGGACCAGACACTCTGGACTGTATACGGCCAGCTTCTTTAAAGTGGGAAGACAAGGCCTTCAAGCATAGAACTAGTGCATGCTTACAAGGTTCCAGTTTATGATATTACAGGTAAGGTTTAAAAAAAGAAAAGTTAGCTCAAAGGAGGATATAAAATAGAAACTTAAAAAATAAATACATTCATCCTAATATGTGTAGTGTTGTTCACAAATGGGAGTGTGGAATCTCTGTCTTTTAGTGGCAACATCTGTGTCTGGGGTTAAAATACAGATTTCTTGCCAATCTAGTAAATTCCCAGTAGAAGCCCAGCTTTTAAAACTAAATTTGAGACATACAGAGTTACTAAATGGCCTAAATTGCAAGAATTTGTGCTATAAAACAGCTATTTAAGAATTTAAAAAAAAAAAAGCCATCCATCAGAGAACCTTGAAAACTACATCAGTGAGAGCCAGCAAAAATATGCCAGAAAAATGTGAACATTATATCCAGGCTTCCTTCTGATTAGAAACTTCTCTTAAAACAAGCATTCAGAGACACTAAAAGCAGATTACATGGCCTCATTTGGAGATGTGAACAGAAAAATATGTACTGAATCTGAAAAGCTTTTCCTAAATGCTGCACACCATTCTCAAATACTGTCCCCTCCAAGCTATATAATAGGTTGTACTTAAGCTTTTTTTTTTTTCCCCCTGAAAATCCTACCTATTAAGAATTTAAATGACCATGTATGGAAGAGGGAAAACAGCCCAGAGAATGACATAAAAATAAGGGATCCCATAAGGATCAGATACTATGTACCCTGAAAAAAAAAATCTTCAATTCAATCCTCTTCGGGAAATCTGATGTACTCTTCAATTACCTTCCCATCTCAAACCCTGGGAACAGTGATTCAGAAGATGGTAGGCAAAAGAAAAAAAAGAGAGAGAGAGATAGATACCCACAATATCTTTTAATTAAATTTCTTAAAGAACATTGTGTTTGAGAGAAGTGGCCAAATCTGGACAACAAAGTATAATGTTAATAGCCCCTCTGTGCATTAGAAAATGAGATAAATAGTTCTTCAATTCAGGAGTGTCTTGACTTATCATAGAGGATTACTCCCCTATGAATTGCCTGCTTCAGAAGTGCTCCAAGAGTCTCAGATACTCTTGAACAGAAGTGTCACTTTTCACTTATACTCAGGTATCCATGAATATACAAAAAAGAGGAAGCTGACTACCAAGTGAAATCCCCCCCACCCTCACCAAACCCCAACTATATCTTGTTTGCACCACCGATTTTTATGCCTGGTGACTCAGCTGGTTAAGCATCTGACTCTCGATTTCAGCTCAGGTCGTGATCTCGGGGTCCTGAGATCGAGCCCCACATTGCACTCCCTGCTCACCAGGGAGTCTCTGAGATTTTCTCTCTCCCTCTGCCCCTCCCCATCACACACTCTTTCTCTAAAATAAATAATCAAATCTGTTTTAAAAATTGAAGAAACATTTCCAAAAGATAAAATAATCAGTAGTATATTAAGATTCAGTGACTGAATTAAATACAGTAAGATAGTGGCTGTCTTTTGTGACCTGTTAAGAATTATATTCTATACCTAACTGTTCATATTCATTTTTCCTTCAGATCACCATTCAAATATTCTTTCTCCTGTTGTCTCCTCCAATAACCATTTCCTTCCCCACCCTCATAATTAACACTTCTCTGAATTTTGACTCCTCAGATTTCCCAGTAAACGTTTTGGAATAAATTTTTTTTTTTTTTTTTTTTTTTTTGCCTTGGTATGTACAGGAGTCTGTCAGACTGAAACAGTAAGCCAGCATTCTAGCATTTTGCCAGAGGACACACAAGTATATGAGTAAGAGTATTTCTGAGGTGAAATTTTAAAGCCCAAATGCACCCCTTCATCACTTCTATGAGCTTGAAATCACGGGCCCTGGATTGCCAGAGAATGAAGACTGTATGAGAGTTATGGAACTTGAACAACATACGTACATTATTTTTAAAACACAATTTGATATACAAAGTCTTATCGTTTTCAATTTCAGACTCCTGCTCCCGTCTTCATTTTGCACCAAAACACTCTACCTGAAGTTATTTGTACATGAAATAAGTGTTTATATAACACATAAAAATCTCACCTTGCAGTTTGTTAAATCAATTTGATTCCACCTGACAGTTGAAAAGGATCTTTATTTAATAAGACTGCAAGAACGTAAGTCTTGCACTTCTTTAGATTTGTTTAATTTGTTTCAGTGCTGGTGCTGGACGAACTGGCTGTTACATTGTGATCGACATCATGCTGGACATGGCTGAAAGAGAGGGTGTTGTCGACATCTACAACTGTGTCAAAGCCTTAAGATCTCGTCGTATCAATATGGTCCAAACAGAGGCATGTTGCTTGTTATCTCTAATGACCTCTTTTTTGTTATTGTTGGTTTCCAACATTTATCAAAAACAGTAAATGTTTTTCACATAGAATCAGTATTACCTCATCAAGTCATATAGGAAAATATTGATATCATTATTAATGTTTCTATATAGAGAAAATTCTCTGTATTCTCTATCTTTGATGACAGAGGATTTTTATTAAAATAGTTTTTTTTTTCCTTAGGAACAGTACATTTTTATTCATGATGCCATTCTAGAAGCCTGTTTATGTGGAGAAACTGCCATACCTGTCTGCGAATTTAAAGCTGCATATTTTGATATGATTAGAATAGACTCTCAGACTAACTCTTCACATCTCAAAGATGAATTCCAGGTATGTACTTATTTCTAGAGTTTCTTTTATGAGGAACTTATTACAGTGTGTTCTGGGCATTATTAATAACTCTAAGGAAGGTCTTTCAAGTCAAATTGATAATTTTTGACCCTATTTTAAGTATAATACCTGTATCTTTCATTTTACATATTATGGAGTTATTTTTGCAGTAATGAGCTCATATCTGCTGTATCTGAAATGAGTTCAGACTCAGGGAGGGGTATGGATAAAGGTATCATAAAAGTCAAACTTAGTGATTTGTGTGTATTTATATGCAGTCGTATGGATTTTAACCCGTGTCACTCTAATGTGAAATCAAGCGTATTAATAATAATAGCTGAAGTTTGTACTAAACATTGTCCCTATATAACCCCAAATGTTTCCACGGCCCTTAAGACATCCCTGAAGATGTGTGAATATGAAGTCAAGCGTAGCTCTGGACACCTCATACTTTGATCCTTTGTGCAGTGCTCTTTCTAGCATGCTACAGCCTGTCTTCAAATACAGCACGGCAAAACATTACTACAAATGATAGTTTCCAGCTTTGATGTTGGGTCATCCTTATGGGCCACTCTACCTCTGTTTTCTTCGGTTAGACACTGCATTTTTCAGGTAGCAATGGTTTTCAGCTTCCCTTTTCCTTTTAGGAAACACAGTGAACAATGTGTGTATTGTTTCTTTGTCACTTCTCAGGCTTCATTAGCTTTAACTACAAAGTCTATCAGCCTGTCATCATGGCAAATACCGTTGCCCTGTACAGATCCTTCACTTTGTACTTGGCCTCCCAGATCCTAGATGGATCTGCCTTATGCTATTAAATGGGTCACTTGCTTTTAACCTACGTTCCCTTTTCTTTTTAGACTTTAAATTCAGTCACCCCTCGACTACAAGCTGAAGACTGCAGTATAGCGTGCCTGCCAAGGAATCATGACAAGAATCGTTTTATGGACATGCTGCCACCTGACAGATGTCTGCCTTTTTTAATTACAATTGATGGGGAGAGTAGTAACTACATCAATGCTGCTCTTATGGACGTAAGAGACTGCCGTCTTTGTTAGTATAAAGTGTCGTGAAAAGCTACGTAATGTGACGAACACTGGCTTGTTTTCTTTTCAAGAAAATAAAAAGGGCCTAGAAAGGAAAATTGGAAATTTTCATTGAAATACAAGTTTTTCTTGGAGAATGATTTTGAATTTTCCCTACAGGGATTCTTAGGAACTATAAACTTTAGGCCCCATTGTAAATTTGGAGCTTGTTTGTCAATTATGATATTCTGTATAGGAAATACCTACAGGTCGTATTTCTCATCTCAATTATTTTCAGAAAAGAAAATCATGCTTGTGTATTTTGAATGTTAAGTGAGCAATGAATTTTCTTTTTTAAGATTATTTATTTATTTATTTGAGAGAGAGACAGTGAGAGAGAGCATGAGCGAGGAGAAGGTCAGAGGGAGAAGCAGACTCCCATGGAGCTGGGAGCCTGATGTGGGACTCCATCCCGGGACTCCGGGATCATGACCTGGGCCGAAGGCAGTCGTCCAACCAACTGAGCCACCCAGGCGTCCCAAGGAATGGATTTTTTAAAACCACATAATGCCTTATCTTATAGAAGTTGGGTTAATTTGGGAAATCTTTATCTCTGACATTTAAAGTTTCAGTAATTTATGGCTAACTTGTTTTTATCAGCCAGTAATTAATAGAGATCCTTTATAAACAGCTAGAAGAAAGCATTAAAGATACCTGTTAATACATCCATCATTAATGAAAGAGCTGTTTTGCCCCACTCCAGCCATCACAGAGTATAAGAGGTAGAGTAATTCCTTAGGAGGTTAGCTTCCCTTGGACAGAACAACTCGGAGAGAGAGGAGAGAGTTTTAAGTCAGTCCTTGGCTACCTTGCTGGGTTACCTTGGAAAGAAGCAAAAGGCTCTCCTGGTTCAGAATCCTTTTAAACAGCTCATCATCTTCATTTATAAACTTTTCTAGGTTTTGCCTTTTCATCTATGGAACCATAGCCAGGAGAAATTAGAAGTCAGGGTCCATTCCTGTGTAACTAGTAATGAAGCTTTCTGCAATATTGCTCCTATTGCCTTTTCCAAAATTAGCTTCTGATGCTAAAGACTTAGAAACCCTACTTTCTACTTCTGATACCAGTCTTTTAGTCAGTTACTTTGCTCCTTTTATGCTGCAGAGCAGAATAGTCTAAAGACAAGCTCAAGTGAAAAGTTCCCTTTCTTGCCTGACCATTAATCATATCCTCTGAAATCACACTGGATCCTCACTGTATCTTTTCTTCCCATTTTAATTGTTTGGAAAGACAAATATACTAAATACAGAGAAAATACACAAGACCTTTTTGTTTCTGAGTCTAGATTTGGAATTTTGAAAGACTGTGTGGGAAAGGGAAGGAGAAAATACCATTAGGGAAGAGATTGATGAGGTGTATGTCTGAGGCATTTTTTTGTCTTTGGCATCGATTGCTGTCAAATTTTTCTTCATTTCCAGGTTATTTTCTAGTCAATATGAAGACTGAAACTTGTTCTCTACCTCTTTCTACCCTCTGCTTAATTCCTTATGATTTAACATAGATATATTTCATAATTGAGACCATCCACTAGATTCAATAGTATAGTTGGGGGCCTCAGAAAAGTTAGGTTTGGTTTGTCTTATAAGAACAAGGTTCACTGGTCAGCACTCCCCGCTCCCCTCATCCTCTAGCAACATCCTCAGTGTTATACATCCTTGTGCGTGCCATGATTGTGAAGAGTTCGGAAGTAAGGCTGAGGATTCTGTGATTTCAAAGCCTCAGATGTGCTCCTGTCCTTACAGAGGAAGGATCTAGCAAAGCAGCTCTGTCCTCTCACATCATCTTATCCATCTCCCCTCCTTGTGACTCAAAACCTGAGTAAAGAGCTCACCTTCCCATGGAACAGACATGTGATTAGAAGGAAATTTTACTTATTTCTTCTGACCCTTTTTGATGAGCCTTCATACCTTTCTTAGGAGACACTCACCTCAGATGCAGGTGTAACTCTGTGAGGCCTGAGGTCACTCTGCAGCAGCCATTTGAACTGTCAGCACTCGGATTTATCCCACGGTCTTCCATGGAGTTAAATGCCATGGTTAGCGGTATTTCCCAAACGGCGATAAGCTCAATGTTCGGGAATCCGGTTCTACGCTAACATTTAGGACACTTGAAAGATTTAAGGAGTTATGTGGTAAAAATGAGTTAGGGGATCACTGACAGTTTTTATCCACATGAAGGAAATCCATCTCAGACAGCTGTCTACATTTCGGTGTTGTTTTTTTATAAACTGTTTAATACATAGAAATACAGATCATTCATCTGCAGAATGACAGATTGCCAAGGTCAGATGAGCATACCCTCTCCTTCTGGGTAGAGATAATGTGTCATGTCCCAGTCAGGGAGCACTTGGTAAAAAAGGAGCCATTCCCTTATTGGTGGAGGGAATACACTTCACCAAGAAGTGCATTTTAGTTTAAGAAAAATAATAAGTGGGCCGCCTGGGTGGCTCAGTGGGTTAAAGCCTCATGATCCCAGGGTCCTGGGATTAAGCCCCGCATCGGGCTCTCTGCTCAGCGGGGAGCCTGCTTCCTCCTCCCTCTCTCTCTGCCTGCCTCTCTGCCTACTTGTGATCTGTCTGTCAAATAAAAATTAAAAAAAAAAAAAAACCTCATAAGAAAAATCTTAAGTGATTGAAACTGTCATTCTGACCATTAATATACATTAGAAATGTCCAGGAAACTGGGATGGGCCTACAAGATGAGCACAATGTGCTGATAATATCCATATAATATAAAAACACACAAGTTTGAGGCATACGTGGTTTTTCTTATTTGAAATGGAAGAGAATCGAGCAGTTTTATTTATTTATATATATAATATATATTTATATATATATACACACACACAAATACACACACAATATATATGAAATATATAAATATATAATACATATAAAATATATAATATATGAAATATATAAAAATACATAGATAAATATATATATAATATATGTATATGTTGATAGATTTTGATGCGTGGATAGATAGATACGTACAGATGGGTGTACACATACACCGGGGAATTTTGTGCCTTCAGCCTCTCTGATTAGCTTTGAAAATCTGAAAGAGCCCATGGGTACCTCATGGAGGATCTTCACCTTGAGAAGTTCTTGAGTTTCTTCTTTTGTTTTTGTCCTGTGTTTACTTTTCTCAACAAAATTAAACTTAAAGTCCTGACTTGAACTGCTGCTGAGACTTGAAGTCCTGCCATCGGATTGACACATTACTAGCTCCAGTACATTCCAGCAGCCCACATCTGTTATTCCGTGGCTTACATAGCACCTGCCTCCCTCACCACGTGGAGCTGCTTCACCTCACCTGGCCCTACACA
This sequence comes from Mustela nigripes, assembly GCF_022355385.1. Taxonomy (NCBI): domain Eukaryota; kingdom Metazoa; phylum Chordata; class Mammalia; order Carnivora; family Mustelidae; genus Mustela; species Mustela nigripes. Next base: position 77,395,082 of record NC_081561.1, on the reverse strand, counting down.
GAAATGTTTTGAACTGGCTTGTATGACTGATCATTCCGTTTAAGTTCTCATGTTTTCCCATTTCCCTTGTTTCTTCACAGAGTTACAGGCAGCCAGCTGCTTTCATCGTCACACAATACCCTCTGCCGAACACTGTGAAAGACTTCTGGAGATTAGTGTATGATTATGGCTGTACCTCCATCGTGATGTTGAATGAAGTCGACTTATCCCAGGTCAATGGCTATGAGTTGCTTTTGTGTACTCATAGACAACTTAAGAAAGTAGTAATAAAAGTTAAAGTCCACCTCATACTACCCTCAATAGAGAAAAATAATGCTTTTATTTTTTTTTTCCCTCCCAAAAATTCATCATCTAGGGCTGCCCTCAGTACTGGCCAGAGGAAGGGATGTTAAGATATGGCCCTATCCAAGTGGAATGTATGTCTTGTTCAATGGATTGTGATGTCATAAACCGGATTTTTAGGATATGCAATCTAACAAGAGTAAGTCATTGATATTTTACCTGAGCTGATCAAGAGCAACTGATCATAACCATGCTGGGGCACAATTCCAATCAGACAACAGGAAGAAGGGAACTAAGGTGTTGCATAATCAGTTCCAAAGCTAGTAATCATCTTATATCTTAGTATTAGAAGAAAAATACATTCTAAAAATAGGAAAGCAGAAATGCTGGAAGCTGGGTGTCCTGGTCAGTTACTAAATTCAGATGCACTGACTCAACTGAGTTCGATGGACTGAGCCTGGTCTCTGTGTCTATGTAGACTTTGGTAAAGGTCAACTACATGTGATATTAGTATTGATAAACAGCCCAGAAAAGGCATATAATTGAAAAATAAAGATATAATAATGATGATGATGAATAAAAAGCTTTACCTCAGGAGGAAGGGATATGTCAAATCAGCCATGATAGACAGGTTCCATGTCACTATTGCATATAAGGGAGAAGCCCACACATGAGAGAAAAGGTAAATCCCAGCCATCTTCGATTCCCCTTCTACCTATAATTTCATCTCCACACACGTTTCAGTATCTGGCTCGGCCCAGATTTGTAGAACCAGCACTGGTACCACTTTTCCCAGGAGCAAAGCAGCAGCTGTGTTTCTCGGAAATTTTTCTTTCCTTGAGTCTTCATGTATTTTACACTAAATGACAAATTAAGTCTGGGGTCTCTCCAAAAAAGCAAAAAAAAAAAAAAAAAAAAAAAACTAACTAATAAAAACTGTTTATATTGTGTAACCAAATAGCAAGCCGAATTTGAAAAGAAATCGTTTGTAACTTCCATGAGATTACTCTCTTTTTAAAGAGAATTACTCTGTTTTTAGCTCAGCAGCTTTACGTATGTGTATTATTTTAAGTGTGTAATTCAGATTGTCATGTTTCAGTGTTTTCACATCAAAATAGCTATATGTGTTTCTGGTTAATAAGTCTATATGTATAACTATAAGCAGAGGATGTAGTCATCGCCAATTCTGTCGCTCATTTCAGTGGGAAAAAAAGATAACTTCAAATCATGCCATAATATTCATGCATATCTTAGATGTTAATTTAAATGGAATCTCATTATGTCTGCACATCTGTTCCATTATGGTTCTAGTAATATTTTAGCTGAGAAACGATAGCTGCTAAACTAAGAAAGTAAGACTTGTCTTTTTATTGAGCTGTTTGTATGAAGAATATTCTAAGGATGGAAACTGAAATCTGGTTTTTTGTCAGCGTATTTGTTTATTTATCTTCCTCTATATTTGGTGTTCTGGTTCTTAATAGTGCTTGATTTTTTTTTTTCTATTTCCAACCTTACTTAATATCTTGTAGTTCATGAGATAATTTAATATTCACCAATGAGAAGTTGGGGTATTGTACTAGTAGGTCCTTGTGACGTGTGAGCCCTTGCCATATGGAAATTCAGATCTGATGCCTTATGATACAGTTTACTCATGTATTGCAGATTCTTTCTTACATTTTCATATGGGGCTTAATGTTTTGCTTCCTTCACTCAAGAGTACTATTCTTTGGACACAGTATTTTGCTAGGTTCTAGCAATACAGAGTTTAGGGGAGAAAGACAGAGATTGCCTTATCCTTAAAGAATTTATATTTTATCAAGGAAGGCAAGCACTGAACAACTCATTCTATAATCATTTATTTAAAATATGAGAAATTTTAGACAAAAGACAAAATCCAGAATGTTTGGGTTATCTGAGATAGCTGAGTGACTAGAGAAGAGTTCATTGGGGTAGTGATCTTTCAGGCAAAATTTGAAAACCATAGGAGCTTTTGGGTGGTGGGAGAACCAACTATCTTGGTATTCACAGAACAGAGAGGTTTCCCTGGACACACAAATTTCAGTTCAAAAACCAGAAGAGCCCCAGGCAAACCCAGACAAATTGGTCACTGTATTTGAGATTAAGAGGCACAAACAAGAAGGAGATCTTCGAGGCCAAATGGAGTGTTTGTGCAAAGTTCCCAGGCAAGAAATGACTTGATAAATGGGAAGGAAGTGGAGCCATATCATGTAGGAATTTTTAAGCCACTGCAGCTGTTTGGGTTTTATGTAAGATCATTTGGAAGCCATTAAAGCAGGGGAAGATCATATTTGCATTTCAAAATAATCATGATGCTACAGGAAGAAAGATTTGGAAGGAGATCAAAGTTTACTCAAGGAGATCAACTAGGAAGCAATTATCATAACTGGTGGTTGGGCCAATGCAATGATGTCAGCAGTGATAAAGAGTAGAAAGGATTTGAAAGTTATTTAAGAAGTGTGATTGATTATTGGATATGGGGTGCAAGGGAGAAACTTATGTAAAGGTAATTCTCATGTTTCTTGGTTCTATAACGTAGAATGTTTCTGTACTAGCATGTACCTATGTTGGACTTACCATCTAGACTCAATCTGGTATATAAATGGCATTTATGTCATGGTATGAATTTTTATACACCTTTACTTTTTAGTAAAAATTCTAGTCCCAACTTATTTACAGAAAAATGCTTTTCCGTCTACAGCCACAAGAAGGTTATCTGATGGTACAGCAGTTTCAGTACCTAGGTTGGGCCTCTCACCGAGAAGTGCCAGGCTCCAAACGGTCCTTTTTGAAACTGATACTGCAGGTGGAAAAATGGCAGGAGGAGTGTGAGGAAGGGGAGGGCCGAACCATCATCCACTGCCTGTGAGTATGGCGCCTCAGCTTGGCCGTGCTGGGGCCTTGCTGCTCATTTCCTCACTAGACTTCATGTTTTCCACATTAAAGATCTTACGGATCTCCATCGGTAGCATTGTAAATAATCTTCCTGTCTCGTGATTCTATAATTAACTACCAATTTTCATTTTCATAGTTCTTCAAAATTGATTATTATATAGTTGTCACATGATTAAACTCTTTCCAACACTACTCAGAACCACTTTCCTAATGTACACAGTGTACAAATATACCAAAATTTCAGGGGATCAAAGTTGCAGCATCTGGTGGCTCCAGAATGTTCCTAAGCATAAGCTACAGAGCTGACATCATCCTCATGTGTCCTTGCACTCTGCCCTCTACACATACATGCACACAAATGAAGCAAAATTAATACAAAATGGAAAAAGAAAATAAAGATCATGTTTTTATTTCCTCAATTTATAAGATTGTATGACCTCTGGTGACCAAAAGCTGCCATTTAAAATGCCCTGGCTGGGACACCTGGGGAGCTCGGTCAGTTAAGCTACTGCTTTCAGCTCAGGTCATGATCCCAGGGTCCTGGCATCGAGTCCCGCATCGGGATCCTTGCTCAGCGGGGAGCCTGCTTTTCTCTCTGCTTCTGCCTGCTACTTTGCCTGCTTGTGCTCGCTCGCTCTCTCTTTCTTTCTCTGACTAAATAAGTAAATAAAATATTTTTTAAAATTCTCTAAAAAAAAAAAAGTGCCCTGGCTTTCTTTGCTTCCAGAAATGGCGGTGGGCGAAGCGGCATGTTCTGTGCTATAGGCATTGTTGTTGAAATGGTGAAGCGGCAAAATGTGGTGGACGTGTTCCATGCAGTCAAGACCCTGAGGAACAGCAAGCCCAACATGGTGGAAGCCCCGGTGAGTCAGAGTCTCAGGCACGAAGAGAGCAGAGACATTAGACAACCCTGACCTATTCACTGGGTTGACTTCATACACCCAAGGGAATAAGATGTGTGAGTCTTTGTGGGGACTTTCCTGCCTAACTGATAAACTGCTGAGTATCTCTCTCTACTCACAGAATCCTAATCACATATCACAAATGTTCGTGATGAAAACTGTTTTCACTTGATTTGGAAAATGTATAGAATTGTGGGTCTTTTCCTGTGATAGACCATAAATATCTGCTGTAATAAAGCTTCACTAAACAGATCTGTAATAAGAATAAATTCTACTCTCTAGTCTTTATTCTTGTCTATTTTTAATTTCTTAAAGCATCTAGGTTAACTTGTAAAGCAGTCATCCAATGGATATATTCCTAAGTTATATCAGCACTTAGGCACCTAATGTCTGTCCTTAACTGGCAAATGAAATTTATTTTAGTCATTTCCTATAATTCTTCACTTCTGGTCAAATCATAAATTTTAAACTGTCATCATTGACAGTTTTCAGTTTTTACAAATTAGAGTGAGTGGTTCAGATGGTGCCACCTGAATTTGCCAGGGCTCATAAAATCAGACCACAGCTCGCAAAATAACAGCTGATAGGAATGGGTATGTGGGAGCTCATCTGGGTGGAGCTGTGTGAACAGTAAGAAAGAAAAGTTAAACTCCTCGAGCACATTTTAATTCTAAAGAGAGATGTCTGTGGGTTACACATATGTACATGGTGGGAAGGTCAGGAACAGCTGTGTAGTTAATGTTCACACAAAAGTAAACCAGAAAAACCAAGGCAAAATTGTTGCTTGCCCTACATTATCAAGATGATCAGATAACTAGAATGAGCAATTCAATAAACCTTTAAAGTATTCTTACCACTTCCTGCTCATGGATTGTTCACACAAAAAGTGCATTGCTTCCTGAGACAAAATCTGAAGAGTTACATTTATACCGTTTCACTTTTACAAGTGGTAACAGGCGTTTTCCCCTTCCACAGACCCCCTCAAATTGTCCCTTCTCCAGCTCATCCCTTAGGTTTTATTGCTGTTGTCTGGACAAGGTGATATTGGTTTTGACTGGAGTTCTGGCAGTGGAGATAGAGAAAGGGGGGTGGATCTGAAGGATTTTTGATGTAGAAGTCTCAAGTCTTCCTACAGAATGTAGTGGTTATGTCTTTTGATTCTTTGCTGTCTGAAGGTTTCTTAACGTAAACTCTGCCTCGGTGTCTAAGATCATGTCTTCTTAAATTCTTCAGTGGGCTCACTTCTCCATCAGAATTCAAGTTTTACCTCCAAATTTAACTCTGATATCCTACAATAACATGAGGGGGAGGGGAATCTCTGGTTTAATTCAGCCATTCTAGAACCTTCCAAAAAGTTTCTGTACATTTACATTCATGTCCCATTAATCCTGACTGAACTCCTACCCTCTAATTTGTGTTTAATCAGTGTTAATGATGAGTTTAGTGTACTGTTGAATTGAGCTGACAAGTTTGGTAAGAAAATTTAGAGTGTAAACAAAATTGCTAATGACAGATTAAAGAGACATAACTGTTTTCAAGCACTTTTTGGCTCTTCAGATGTACTTGCCACAGTGGTAGGCTAATTTAAATCACACCTACTTAATAATTAAAGGTAGGATTGATAAAGATCTCTTGGGGAAGTTTTTTATTACCCTGGTTTATTGCTGGAGACACCTGGAAGTTCTCTTGAGAAATAATATGCATTTTAGACTGTTCTTTATTCCAGCCTGAATTTTACCCACTTGGACTGAGTTGAGAAGTTTTTAATGACGTATTATAAGTCATAACTTGTAATACAGTCTGATTTTCACTAAATTCTTAATAATGGAGAAGTGCATAGATAGAAGAAAGGAAGTTTTAACTGAACTTGTCAACCACGTTGTCTTAAATATATAAAGACAGCAGAAATAAATTTTCAGATACAAATAAGCTCAAAAAATCTTAAGAACCACTAACTATTTTTTTAATTTACTTAAATACTCTGACAAATGAAAAGCTGTATCAAAAATTAAGAACTTGAAATTGTGAATGGCAGCTTAAAATGACTTTTTTTTCCTCCTGCTAAGAAAAATTATCTGAAGTTTAGAGAAGAACATTTGCACATGTTCACTATAGCATTTATTTCTATTAAAGAAAAAGTAAAAACCATATAATAGTCAAATCTGTATGTTAGACTTCTATGTAGTGTGAAAAGAAAGGTTAAATAACATAAGAAAAAGATAAATAACAGTGTTAAAGGAAAATAAAATATAAGCTTATATTCTCAAATCTGTGAGAGTAATTATATTTGGTCTAAAATAATTACTATTTCAACCATGCCTTAAAAAGGACTAGAGCAAAACTCGGGCAGTATTTTACCAATAATTGTTTCTAGTAATAGAATTATGGAACTCTTTTTCTGATGGCTTTTATTTTCCTATGCTGGGCAATTTTTCTGTAGTGATCAGGTTTTACTATTATAACTGGATAAAAAAAATACTGGAGATTTTAAAAAAACTAACAGAAAATATGAGGCAAAGATAATATATCTTTTTACATCGAGTTCCTTTTCCTTAAACGGAAACATTAGACTCAAACATAAAACATGGATGCTCAGAAATTAAGCTTCTTTATATAGGACAACTAATAGGTAATTCTTGAATAAATTTAAGCGGTGGCTGGGTGTTCATTTGGTGGCGATGGTTCGCGTTAGTCTCTTTTCTCTTAACTTTTCTCAACTCCTACGTTTTCGCCTCTTCCAGGAGCAGTACCGTTTCTGCTATGATGTCGCTTTGGAGTACCTGGAATCTTCTTAGTTGGGTGAGACCTCAGAGTGCGTCCACCCAGAAGCCTGTTCATCTGTTGAGCCAGCAGCCATTTTACCTGTTACAGTTGTGCAGAAAGATTTTAATGTGGGGGGTGGGAGGCTTTTACATTCGAGAAGTGAAAGTATTTTTCTTATGAAGTTGTGTATCTTAATAAAAAGGACTCAATTAGTTTCTATTACTGTATGAAAGCATCAACATTTCGTGCCACATGAATTATATTTAATAAGAACAGATTCCAATGAGAGCTTATCAGTGTTTGTACAGTGAATATGCAGCTTTTTCTCGCCTGGTTCTCGCCTGGCAACACCACATGTTGCATGAATTAATACTTTCTATGTGGCATTTTTCTCCCTTTTTTTAGATAAAAGATGTTAAACCTTTAAGCAGAAGTATGAAAAGCTGTGCAAATTCATAGTAAAGTTCATTTTTTATATGTTTCCAGTGTAGCAGATCTCTATATAAATATATAAATATATATAAACTGGCTTATTTTCTTTTGATGTGCAATGATGGCTGGATCATTTAAAGTTCTTTTTAGGAAGAAAAAAAAACATAAGCCAAAGACTCAAGTGTAAATATGTCTATATGGAGAAAGCACATTATATTTATTGGTTACTTACATTCCTTTTTGATGGCTAAAATACCACCACCACACGATCATTTCTTTTCTGAAGAAAGCTTTTTCTTTCACTAAAATCAATTGTAAACGATTTTTGTAGATTATTTTTTGTATGTTTTAGTGTAAGTAGAGGATAAGCTTTTTATTCATAAATGAGGAAGCAGTGTTCTTTATAGTGATTCTCTTGTGTACATGCTCGTAAATTAAATTAATGTAAAACACCTTGGCAATTGGGTCTTTTAATATAGGACCAAATTCGAACGTTTTGCTGAAAATGTGTAATTTTTCACAATTTCATTAGGTAAATCATGGTTTGGTGATCATACTTGAGAACTGCACACATTCAAAGGCCTTGCTGATGACTTACTCAATGCTAACACACCTTTAAGCGTCATTTAAATTTTAAAGGAATTGATTCTGTCAGCTTATAAGCAAGCACTGGTCAAGAAAACGAGATGGCAACATTCACGCTTTCAGAGTCAAGTTTCAGCAAACTGTAAACTGTCAAGATGATAGAGTGTTTCTTTGGATGTTTACATGCACAAGCTCTGGGTTCTGGCCATGGGAAGTGTGAACAAATCGATGCCAGATTCCTGTTTGTGCATTGTCACGGGACTGGCAAGGGAATCTTTCTAAATGTGGTCTTGTTCAGATGCTCCCTGTAGCTGTAACTTCGCATCATCAGCTTGCAGTTTGTTATTGACTAAAGCCTTCCAGTCCTCGCCTCCTAGATTGCCAGTACATGACATGGTGCTTATAAAGATTTAACTAAAGGAAGCGTGAAATAAAGTTTTTATAATTACAACAATTGTTTGCCCCTATTTTCTCTTAATTTTCATGCCTTCATTCCCAAATAAATAGCCTCTTCTCCTTGATAGTAGTATACCCCCAAAATTCTATGAAAAGTAAAATGAATCTCCAAGCACTAGTATCTTTTTTTTTTAATTGAATATAAATGAGTCCAGATGAATGGAGGGGGAAGAGGCCAGAGGATTGACGTAAGTTTTTTGATTGCTATATATGTACATCGCTATCTTTTTATGTAATATACATTTTCATCCTTCTTCTAGCAAACGAAAAATAAGTAGCATTCCTGTTTTATGGATGTTGCAATTGAAGCTAATGAGAAAGTAAATGATTTGTCAACAGATTCATATCTGAGTCTGATTTAGCAGTTCATTCTCTTCCACTAAACACACCGCTTCCCCAGTGGCATGACAAAGAAAATTTGGCACTTCATTCTTATTGTTCCTCATTAATTGATTTTCTCATAAAGTCTCATTATGGGTATCTTCAAACTTCTATTTGCTGTGTACATTATTAGAACATTTGTGACTTTCATTAGTAAGAATTTAGACAAAGAAACTTTATCTTTTCCTGGAAAGACTAATTTATATTTAAACATGGATGCATTTAACAAAACATTTTTTAACAAAAAATCCACAAGCTCCTCCCAGACTTCTTTACCCAATAACTTTCAGGATATGAATCCTACAGAGGATTCTGCTTTGCTGCATGACCCGGATTTCATTTCCTCACTCACTTGATTGTGTCCACACTTCACCGAAATCACCATAAATACTGTTTGCAAAGCTCTAGGGTACGTGTGGCCTCCAAAATTTAAGCAAAGAACAAAAAGAGTCCTCTTTTTCTCTGACAAGAAACAATTCTGTGTTTGCTTCCTTGGGGGCACCACAGAAGCCATTCCGTCAGGAGACAATGTGGGAGGTATAAATCTGTTTTCCTCAAAACTGCTATTCAGAAAGTTCTACTAAGTACCCTGTGGCACTCCCTGAGCAGTCTTGTGCTTGATGGCCATGTCCCACTCAGCCGTGTCCCTCTGGGTAGGCGATGTCCTGGCACAACTTTTAAAAGTTGTCATGCTTTTCACAGTGAAAAGCCTCTTATCTCCTGATCAGTTATTCCTTGAATGGTAGTTATGAAGTTACATTTTATACATCCTCTTCTTAGATATTATCACTAAGGAAATGCTGGAAGAGACACAGAAACACTTGGGAATTTACAAGTTTTAACAAAATCCTCTTGAAAATAACCGTGAGGCCTCTGGTTTGAGCTGTGTAGACTTTTTCTAATATTTGGTCTTTGGAGAAAGGTTTTCATGTGACTCTGTTGCTTATCACAACTAAATGATCTCATTTTGAGAGAAAGAAAGATCTTTTTGCCTGGACCAAGAGGGAGAAGAAACCTTTTTATCCCTAAAGTGTGCTCATTCAATCCTCCCCTTATTGAGATTCTCCTGGGTTCCAGGTACTCGTGTAATAAGCTTGGAAGGCAGATTTCAACAGCTTCTCCCTCTCAAATCCACTCTGTTGCTAGAAAATGGTGGGAAGAGGCTCCTGACATATAAAAAATATAGTAGACAACAAGAAATATTAGGATGCAGGAGAGAAGTCACTGTCGCTCAACTAGAAATATGAGATAATCTTTTAGCTTTGGAAGAATGCCTTTGAGATTTGCCTAACTTACATAGGAGAGTGACAATTTACATTTTTAATTTAATTTCTGTGCACTTCAGCAAGCAGTCCTTTTTCATAACAAAATACCTAAAAGTCAATATTCTGCCCCCTACCCCAGTGCAATATGTAGAATACTTACAAAATATTTCCACAGGCAGAAACTCCACAGCCCATCTAGACACATTTCAGTGTTTTAGTAAACACCCCCCTACAACATGCTTTTCTACTCAATACTTTCCTTTGTGAAGACAGAAGATGGCCAGCTGTGCCTCCTATAATAATTTCTACTTACATGTTATTTCATAAAGTTTTCCCACAGCTTAGGGAATGGGAATCTCAGAATGGGAGCAATGTTATCTGAATTTGTTCATAACTCTGGTCTATTCAAGTGGTCTGCAGTGTATTAGAATATTATCTCTCTGAAACTAAAAGGAAAAGCTCTGTCTTGGGATCTACTTTAAGTAAGCTATAAGTGGCTTCTGGAATATAAATTGTCCAAAAATCAATGATGGTAGATCTATAACACTTCTGAACTTCAGCTTCTTCTAAAGTGAATTGAAATGTTAACCTGAAAGAAAACAAACACCAGAGAGATACTGTTGTTACCAAATCCTGTTAAGGAACCAGTAGAAGGGGTTTCTAAACCATTGAAGCAAACATGAAGTCGCTACGGGGGATCAGAAAGTCCCTTTTTTAATGTCAAAGTCTGCTCGGGGAGAGAGATTTTGTGACAGATACCATCTCTCATGAGGCACTAGGCAATTGTAGAAAAGCCACAATACCTGAAATCTAACACAATATTGTGTGCTGATTCTGATGTGTAATTGTCTTATGAGTCTTACAGTCTTATTAGTCTTATAAGCTTTAGTCTTGATGCCCTTAGGAGATACATAGCATGGAAGCCAAAAAACATTTTTTTTTAATGTTTCAGTACTTAAATGCAATCTAAGTAGAAACAGAATATGAAGAACAAGAATATTTAAATTGAGTCACCAAAGAGTTCTTTTCTTAAATAGATATTAGATGTGCAGACAAGGAAAGGCTATACATTCCCACTATTTGCCTGGTCTCAAAAAAAAAACAAAACGGAAGAGCCGACAAAAATAAGACCAGTATGACATCCACTTGTTATTTGTTGAGAAATAGAAGAGGCAAACTCAAATGCCAACAGGGCCAATAGACGCTGAGTGGAGAAAACAGGACAGGGATTTCAGAATGGTCATTCTTGTATTATTATAACAGACATCCTTAGCTTATGTGTTTTCTAATAGAAATAATTCTCATTTCTACAAAAATAGATCTCCCATTTTTACCAAAACAACATCCCGTGGCACATGGCTGGCTCAGTGGCTGGAGCATGCAATTCTTGATCTCCAGGTTGTAAGTTTGAGCCTCACATTGGGTGTAGAGATTACTCACTAAAATCTTTTTAAAAATATTTCCCAAGTTCTCCTTTTCCCAATTTTGATTGAAAAATGGATAATAGAGCTACACTGATATCTTCAGTTCTTACAATTAAAAAACAAAATAATAAGATTAATGGTAAGTGACAACTGCTGTTTGGTATGGGAACCGGAGGAAACAATGTGGTGAGACCAACCCCAACAGACTCGAAAGCAGGTGTGATGCCTAAAGAAAATGGCACTTACCTCCCAGCAGTGTTTGCTCCGTGAGAATATGGACCCAACAGTGTCTCATCTCTCAAGAGTGCAGAACACTGCATTTTTACATAGACTCTTAAAGACTGTTGAATGTTAACAGCCAATTAAATTCAAAGGCAAACAAACAAAAAACCTCGGCCCAACACTATGCAAAAAAAAAACAAAAACAAAAACAACCCCGTCAGAAAGCTGAATCTGATGTAGTCTGTAAGAAACAGAGTCTCCCAGTTTTGACTTCCATTGTAGAATACCTATTATTTTACCATTCAACCTTCTAAAAATATTCTTCAAGAAATACAAGCTTTAGTTCTCTTAAAATAGCTATCATGACTTTTTCATATTTATTCTTATCCAATTTACCTTCTCTTCTTACATACTTTTCTGTTTTAAAAATATGTGTAGAGGGGCTCCTGGGTGGCTCAGTGGGTTAAAGCCTCTGCCTTCGGCTCAGATCATGATCCCAGGGTCCTGGGATCGAGCCCCACATCTGGCTCTCTGCTCAGCAGGGAGCCTGCTTCCCCCCTTCCCTCTGCCTGCCTCTCTGCCTACTTGTGATCTCTGTCTGTCAAATAAACAAATAAAATATTTAAAAAAATAAAAATAAAAATATGTGTAGATGAGTCTTGACTCCTAAGATGAAAAGAAACAAAAAACCAAACAAACAAAAAAAACAAGGTCAATATCTCTTTCTTCTCCCTCCTACCTGGACTAAATGCAAAAGAGTGTATTTCAGAAGGTAAATCACACATTTCACACCTAATAAGCAGCCCCAAAATGATGACTAGAAAATAATTCTTATAGTACTGAGAACGTCAAAAGAAAGTACTTGTTCTGTGAGCCATGGAATGGCCTGACCCATTTTAGTCACAAGTGCAGACAAACATCTGTGGAAGCACCACACTTCCAGATTGTAATGGTACAGGCTGATTTCCATGGCAGGTGCATAACAGTATGGGCTCTTGCCAGCCCACGGTAGGAACTTGAACTCCAGTTCCATAAATCAAGTTACCTAAAGCACAGTCAGCAGACTGAATTTGATTTCTTTACACCTTCTGGTTAGTTCTTAGCATGATAAAGTGAGTAAGTGTTCTTACTTTCCAATGTCAACTTCTGTATTCTCTGAGCTCAAATGTGATCACTGAGGGAAAAAATATTCCCTCACATGGGAAATCATGATTGATTTCTTCATGAAATGAAAGACAGTAGAGGGATATTTAAGATGATCAAATCCAATGCTCTTATTGTTAAGTTTAAGAAATTAGGGGTGCCTGGGTGGCTGAGTGGATTAAGCCGCTGCCTTGGCTCAGGTCAGGATCTTGGGGTCCTGGGATTGAGTCCTGTGTTGGGTTCTCTGTTCAGTGGGGAGCCTGCTTTCTTCTCTCTCTAACTGATTCTCTGCTTACTTGTAATCTCTGTCAAATAAATAAAAATAAAATCTTAAAAAAAAAGAAAAGAAAAGTAATTAAAGCCAAGAGTCATCATGTGTCTAACAGGAAAAGTTCTGATAGTAAATATTGTGAGATTTCCAGGCCATTGGCTTTGGTTATCTTCATTGCTAGACCTACTTTAAAAGAATGTTTAAATCAAGTTCTTCAAACAATCAAAAAGGATGGAAGGAACTTTCAAGCATCAGAAAGGAAGAAAGAACCATGGAAAGAACAGAATTATGGGCACATGCAATAGAAAATTATTTTCCTCATATATCTGTTTTATAAATTGTATTTGATGATTGAAACAAAAATTATAACACCATATGATATTTAAGAAAATGCTACTTCAAAATGGGGAAGAAAAGGGGAACTAAATAGAAATAAGGTTTCCATGCTTTACTCAAAGTGATAAAATAATGATACTACTAAATAATAACAATTCTCATGTGTATATTAAACTGCCTAGAGAAACCACTGAGAATATTGTGTCAAGATATATGCTCAGAAACACTATAAATGGAATCTTAAAACATGCTAACATAACACAGAAAATTAAGGGAAGAGAAATGGGAGTGAGAGCTAGATAAAATAAAATAATTGTTTGAAACAATTAATTGAATGGCTTAAGTGCCAATGTATTAATAATTATCTTAAATGGTCTAAGTATGCCAATATAAAAGTAGATTGTCATATTGGATTAAGAAAAAGGAAGCTAACTACATACAAGAAACTCACTATATATTCAATGAAATAGGTGGGCTAATAGTAACAGAATTTAAAAAGATATGCTATACACGCTTTTAATTTTGAAAAAATTAAGTAACTACTATTGATATCTGATAGACTTCTGATCAAATAAAATTACTACATAAAGAGATGTTACATAATGATAAAAAGATCAACCCACAAAGAAGACATAATGATGTTAAATGCCAAGCCACAGAGCCTCAAAATGCATGAAACAAAAAGAAATGGACAAATCCATAATTATATGTAGAAACTTCATACCCCACACTCCTTCCTACCAGCAACTTATAGATCTAGTATATAGAAAATCACCAAAGACATACAAGATCAGAATAACACAATCAACTGACAAGGTCTAATTGAAAAATTTAAAATATGCTACTCAAGAACAGCCGAACACATTTTCTTCAAACAGCCATGGAACACGACCAAGAGAGATTATATCCTGAGCCATAAAACAAACCTCAATGAGGGCATGTGGGTGGCTCAGTTGGTTAAGCAACTGTCTTCTGCTTAGATCAGGATCCCAGTGTCCTAGAATCAAGCCATGCATCTGGCTTCCTGCTCAGCAGAGAGCCTGCTTCTCCCTCTCCCTCTGCTGCTTCCCTGCTTGTGAGCTTCCTCTCTCTGTCAAATAAATAAATAAAATCTTTTTTAAAAAATTCAACAAACTGAAAAGAATTCTATAAACTCTGTTCTTTGACCAGAAAAGTATCAAACTAAAATTCAGTAACAGAAAAACAACAGGAAAATCTCTAAACATATGTAAATTAAGCTACACATTACTAAATATTTCATAAGACAAGGAGAAGTTTACAAAGGAAATTTTTTTTTTAAGATTTTATTTATTTATCAGAGAGAGAGAGAGGGAGAGAGAGCGAGCACAGGCAGACAGAATGGCAGGCAGATGCAGAGGGAGAAGCAGGCTCCCTGCCGAGCAAGGAGCCTGATATGGGACTCGATCCCAGGACACTGGGATCATGACCTGAGCCGAAGGCAGCTGCTTAACCAACTGAGCCACCCAGGCGTCCCTACAAAGGAAATTTTTAAAAGATTTTATTTACTTATTTGACAGAGAGGGATCACAAGGAGGCAGAGAGGCAGACAGAGACAGAGATAGAGGGAAGCAGGCTCCCCGCTGATCAGAGAGCCAGATGCGGGACTTGATCCCAGGACCCTGAGATCATGACCGGAGCTGAAGGCAGTGGCTTAACCCACTGAGCCACCCAGGTGCCCCTTCAAGGGAAATTTTAAGAAACAGACCGGAAAAATAAACAAACAAGAAGGAAATACAGAGGGAAAAGTAAGATGGCAGAGGAGTATAAGACTTAATATCATCAGATCCCAGGAGTTCAGCCAGATATCAAACCATTCTGAACATCTACAAACTTGAGACTGAAGAAAAGAAGAGCAACAATTTTATGAACACAAAAGCGACCACTTTCTGGAAGGTAGGCTGTGCAGAGAAATGAATCTGAGGTAATATATAGGAAAATAGACGACAGAAGGAAGGGTCAGCTCCTGGCAAGCAGTAGAGCACAAAATCAGAAGTTTTAGAAGTCTGCTCCACTAAGGAAGGTTGCTTGAGAGGCTAAGCAGGGGGCTGGGAGGTTGGGGTGTGGGGAGTGGGGGTGGGGAGATGGTAGTGAAGCCCATGTGGGAACAGTGTGGTCTCAGGACCCATAAGGTCACAAAAAGACCAGGGCTGTCTGAGGGTGGCAGAGCTCTCAGGTGTCAGACTTGGGAAACTGGCTGCAGAAACGGAACTGAGGAGTGGGCACTTAGCTCAGTGTTACCTTAATCCGTGATCCAAGGCACAGTCAGACCACTGCTCTTCAAGCAGGGACCCCACAAGTCGCAGATCCAGGGAGATTCCCCTCCTTCCTCCTCTGGGAGGAACAGTGTGGAAGCAATCATCTGCTGGGTTTGGAGACTCCAAATGGGGCCGTGCATCTGAGATAGAAATGCTCGGTCACAGGCTGGGTGAGCTTGGAGCATGGCTGGAGACCAGGGAGACAGGAGGGATTGACTGCTTTTCTCTGAGGCCACATTGAGGATTGGGGCCCTGAGCTTCCAGCTCCTACAGGGCCAGAGATTGGAAGGCCACCATTTTCATTCCTGTGCTCCAAACTGCATGGAAAGTGTTCAGGGAGCAAAAGCTACAAGAGTGAACCCATGCAGATTATTTAGCCTGGACCCTGGAAAGGGTGGTTCAATTCTGCCTCCGGCAAAGACGTTTGAGAATCACTGCAACAGGCCCCTCCCCCAGAAGATCAGCAAGAACATCCAGCCAAGACCAAGTTCACCAATCTGCAGAACTCCAGAGCTAGAGGAAGTCAACATACAGAATTCATAGTTTTTTCCCAATGATTCTTTAGTCTTTCAAAGTTAATTTATTTTATTTTATTTTATTTTTTTCTTATTCTATTTTAAAAAAATATTTCCTCTTTCTTATTTTCATGTTTTTAACTATCTTATCCTAACAATATCTTAAAAATTTTTTTTTAATTTTCATTGTTATAATTATATTCTATCCCTTAATCGTATTTAACCTTATTTTTTGTATACATATAGGTTTTTCTTTCTTTAAAATTTTGGGATACAGTTTCTTCTAATAGATCAAAATAAACCCTAAATCTAGTGCTTGGCTTTGTTCTAGTCTCCACCCTAACCACATTCTTTTCACCATTTTTTTTTTCAACCAACTTCTTACCTATCAATTCCTTTTTTAGAATCTTATTTATCTTTCATCTTTACAGTCATATTTCATCCCTTCATTGTGTTTACCCTTATTTTTGTATATATATAGGGTTTTCTTTCTTTAAAATTTTGGGAGGTAGTTTCTTCTAACAGGCCAAAATACACCAAAAATCAGGTCTGTGAGTCTGTGTCTATTCACCAGTCTAATATATATAGATATATAATAAATAGATATAGATATGATAGATATATCTAATTGATAGATATATCTATATATCTATCTATATAGATATATATGTTTTATTCTTTTTTTCTTTTTCTCCTCCTTTCCTCTCCCCACAGTTTCGGGACTTTTCCAATTTGGTTAGTGTATATTTTTCTGAGGTCATTGCTCCCTTTTAGTATTTTTTTCTCTCATTAATCAATTCTTATCTGGATAAAATGACAATACAGAAAAACTTACCATAAAAAAAAAAAAAGAACAAGAGGTAGTACTGACAGCTAGGAACCTAATCAATACAGACATTAGTAATGTCTCAGAACTAGAGTTAAGAATGATGATTAACAAGGTACTTTCTGGGCTTGAAAAAAGCATGGAAGATACTAGAGAATCCCTTTCTGGAGAAATAAAAGCCCTTTCTGAATAAATAAAAGAACTAAAACCTAACCAAGTTAAAATAAACAAAGCTACTAATTAGGTGTAATAAAAAAAATGGAGACTCTTCCTGCTAGGATAAATGAGGCAGAAGAGAGAACTAGTGATATAGAAGACCAAATGATGGAGAATAAAGAAGCTGAGAAAAAGAAAGACAAACAACTGCTGGACAAAAAGGGGAGAATTCAAGAGATAAGTGATACCATAAGACAAAACAATATTAGGATAATTGGGATCCCAGAAGAAGAAGAATGGGGGGTGGGGGGACGGTGTATTGGAGCAAATTATAGCAGAGAATTTCCCTAATTTGGCAAAGGGAACAAACATCAAAATCCAGGAGGCACAGAGAATCTCACTCAAAATGAATAAAAATAGGTCCACCACTATCATTTAATAGTAAAACTTACAAGTCTTGGTGACAAAGAGAAAACCCTGAAAACAGCTAAGGACAAGAGGACTGTAACATAAAATGATAGAAATATTAGATTGGCAGCAGGCCTAGCCACAGAGACCTGGCAGGCCAAAAAAGGCTGGCATGATATATTCGGAACAATAAAAAGAGAAAAATATGCAGTCAGGAATATATCCAGCTAAGCTGTTATTGAAAGTAGAAGGAGAGATAAAAACCTTCCAGGACAAACAAAAATTGAAAGAATTTGCAAACACCAAACAAGCCCTACAGGAAATATTGAAAGGGGTCCTCTAAGCAAAGAGAAAGCCTAAAAGTAACAAACCAAAGAGGAACAGAGACAATATACAGTAACAGTATTCCTACAGACAATACAATGTCACTAAATTCATATCTTTCAATAGTTAACCCTGAATGTAAATGACCTAAATGCCCCAATCCAAAGACACAGGGTATCAGAATGGATAAAAAAAACCAACAGGACCCATTTATATGCTCTCTGCAAGACACTCATTTTAGATCCAAAGACACTTCCAGATTTAAAATGGAGGGGGTGGAAACCCATTTACCATGCTAATGGACATGAAAGGAAAGCTGAGGGGGCAATACTTATATTGGATAAATTAGACTTTAAGCCAAAGACTATCATAAGAGATGAGGAAAGACACTTAAAGGGTCTGTCCAACAAGAATATCTAACAATTTTAAATATCTATGCCACTAACATGGGAGCAGCCAACTATATAAACAAATTAATAACAAAATCAAAGAAACACATCAACAATAATACAATAATAGTAGGGGACATTAACACCCTCTTCAGTGAAATGGACAGATCATCCAAGCAAAAGATCAACAAGAAAGTAAAGGCCTTAAATGACACACTGGACTGAATGGACATCACTGATATATTCAAGAACCATATGATTCCATCCCAAAGCAACAGAATATACATTCTTCTCTAGTGCACATGGAACATTCTCCAAAATAGTTCACATCCTGGGTCACAAATCAGAACCAAAGATTGGGATCATTCCCTGCACATTTTCAGAACACAATGCTCTGAAGCTAAAACTCAATCACAAGAGGAAAGTTGGAAAGAACTCAAATACATGGAAGCTAAAGAGAATCCAATTAAAGAATGAATGGGTCAACCAGGAAATTAAAGAAAAATTGAAAAAAAAAATTCATGGAGACAAATGAAAATGAAAGCACAAATGTTCAAAATCTTTGGGAAACAACAAAGGTGGTCCTGAGAGGAAAGTATATAGTGATACAAGCCTTTCTCAAGAAATAAAAAAGTTGTCTAGGACACAATCTAACCCTACACCTAAAGGAGCTGGAGAAAGAACAGCAAAGAAAGCCTAAACCCAGCAGGAGAAGGGAAATAATAAAAATCAGAGCAGAAATCAATGAAATAAAACCCAAAAGGACAGTAGAACCAATCAACGAAACTAGGAGCTGGTTCTTTGAAAGAATTAATAAGATTGATAAACCCCAACCAGACTTATCAAAAAGAAGATAGAAAGGACCCAAATAAATAAAATCATGAATGAAAGAGAAAAGATTACAACCAACACCAAAGAAATACAATTATAAGAACATATTATGAGCAACTATACACAAGCAAATTTGTCGATCTGGAAAAAATGGATGCACTTCCAGAGACAAATAAACAACCAAAACTGAACCAGGAAGAAATAGAAAACCTGAACAGACCCATGACCAGTAAGGAGATTGAAGCAGTCATCAAAAATCTCCCAATAAACAAAGGCCGAGGGCCAGACTCTTCCTAAGGGAATTCTACCAAACATTTAAAGAAGAATTAATACCTCTTCTTCTGAAGCTGTTCCAAAAAAATAGAAATGGAAGGAAAACTTCCAAACTCATTTTATGAGGCCATCATTACCTTGATTCCAAAACCAGACAAAGACTCCATCAAAAAAGAGAATTACAGACCAATATCTTTGATGAACACAGATGTAAAAATTCTCACTAAAATACAAGCCTACAGTACAAAATAGGATCCAACAGTACATTAAAAGGATTATTCACCAGGACCAAGTGGGATTTATTCCTGGGCTGCAAGTTTGGTTCAACATCTGCAAATAAATCAATGTGATACAATACATTAATAAAAGAAAGAACAAGAACCATATGATACTCTCAATAGAGGAAGGAAAAACATTTGACAAAGTACAGCATACTTTCTTGATCATACCTCTTCACAGTGTTGGGATAGAGGATACATACCTCAATATAATCAAAGCCATCTATGAAAAAACCACAGTGACTATCATTCTCAATGGGGAAAAAACGAGAGCTTTTCCCCTAAGGTCAGGAACACAGCAGGGATGTCCACTGTCACCACTGCTATTCAACATAATACTAGAAGTCCTAGCCTTGGCAATCAGACAACAAAAAGAAATAAAAGGCATCTGAATCAGCCAAGAAGAAGTCAAACTCTCACTCTTTGCAGATGATATGACACTTTGTATGGAAAATCCAAAAGGCTCCACTCCAAAACTGCTAGAAATCATACAGGAATTCATTAAAGTGCCAGGATACAAAATCAATGCACAGAAATCAGTTGCATTTTTATACATCAAATGCAAGACAAAAGAAAGAGAAATTAAGGAATCAATCCCATTTACAATTTCACCCCAAATCATAAGATACCTAGGAATAAACCTAACCATAGGGGCAAAGAAACTGTACTCAGAAAACTATAAAGTACTTATGAAAGAAATTGAGGAAGACACAAAGAAATGGAAAAATGTTTCATGCTCATGGATTAGAAGAACAAATATTGTGAAAATGTGTATGCTATCTAAAGCAATCTACACATTTAATGCAATCCCTAGCATAATCCCATTTTTTTCAAAGAAATGGAACAAATAATCCTAAAATTTATATGGAACCAGCAAAGACCCTGAATAGCCAGAGGAACATTGAAGAAGAAAACCAAAGTTGGTGGCATCACAATTCCAGACTTCAAGCTCTATTACAAAGCTCTCATCATCAAGACAATATGGTACTGGCACAAAAATAAACACATAGATCAATGAAACAGAATAGAGAGCCCAGAAATGGACCCTCAGCAAGCTCTGTGGTCAACTGATCTTTGAGAAAGCAGGAAATAATGATCAATGGAAAAAAGACAACCCAACAAATAGTGGACAGCCACAGGCAGAAGAATGAAACTGAACTATTTCTTTACACCACACCCCAAAATAGACTCAAAATGGATGAAAGACCTCAATGTGAGAAAGGAATCCATCAAAATCCTTGAGGAGAACACAGGCAGCAACGTCTTCAATCTCAGATACAGCAATTTTTTCCTAGAAACATTGCCAAAGGCAAGGGAAGCAAGGGCAAAATGAACATTGAGACTTCATCAAGATCAAAAGCTTTTGCACAGCAAAGGAAACAGTCAACAAAACCAAAAGACGGCTGACAGAATGGGAGAAGATATTTGCAAATGATATATCAGATAAAGGGCTAGTATCCAAAATCTATAAAGAACTTATTGAACTCAACACCCAAAGAACAAATAATCCAATCAAGAAATGGGCAGAGGACATGAACAGACATTTCTGCAAAGAAGACATCCAGATGGCCAACAGATACATGAAAAAGTGCTCCATATCACTCGGCATCAGGGAAATACAAATCAAAACCACAGTGAGATACCACCTCACACCAGTCAGAATGGCTAAAATTAACAAGTCAGGAAATGACAGATGTTGGCAAGGTTGTGAAGAAAGGGGACCCTCCTACACTGTTGGTGGGAATGCAAGCTGGTTCAGCCACTCTGGAAAACAGTATGGAGGTTCCTCAAAAAGTTGAAAATAGAGCTACCCAACGACCCAGCAATTGCACTATTGGGTATTTACCCTAAAGATACAAATGTAGTGATCCAAAGGAGCATGTGCACCTGAATGTTTATAGCAGCAATTTCCAAAATAGCCAACTATGGGAAGAACCTAGATGTCCATCAACAGATTAGTGGGATAAAGAAGAAGTAGTATGTGTGTGTGTGTATATATATATACACACACACAGAGACACACACACACCCACACACACACACAATGCATACTATGCAACCGTCAAAAAAGTGAAATCCTATCATTTGCAAGAACATGGATTGAACTAGGGGATATTATGCTATGTGAAATAAGTCAATCAGACAAAGACAATTATCATATGATCTCTCTGATATGAGGAATTTGAGAGGGAGGGCAGGGGTTCGTGAAGGGTAGGGAGGGAAAAAATGAAATAAGATGAGACCAGAGAGAAAAACAAACCATAAGAGACTCTCAATCTCAGGAAACAAACTGAGGGTTGATGAGGGGTAGAGGGGAGGGATAGCAGGGCTGCGTTATGGACATTGGGGAGAGTATGTGCTATGGTGAGTGCTGTGAATTGTGTAAGCTTGATGATTCACAGACTTGTATCTCTGAAACAACACATAATATGTTAATAATAATTTTAAAAAGTACAACACACCAAAATCTGTGAGATGCAGCTAAAGCACTGCTGAGAGGGAAATTTATAGTATTAAATGCTTATATTAATTAAATGAGATAAAGTCTCAAATATACAAACAAAAGTAGCACAAAAATAATAATAAACAAAAGCACAGATGAATATATCTCATGAATTTTATATAAAATTCTTCAGTGTGTGGCATCTAGTGGCTCAGGCAGTTAAGTGTCTGCCTTCAGCTTAGGTTGTGATCCTGAGGTCCTGGGATCAAGCCCCAGATCGGGATCCCTGCTCAGCAAAGAATCTGATTCTCCCTCTCCCTCTGCTACTCTCTCCCTCTCTTTCTCTCTCTCATCAAATAAATAAAATCTTAAAATAATAAAAATAAAATAAAATAAAATTCTTCAATGAAATATTAGCAAACTGAATCCAACAAAGTTAAAAGGAATTATGTGCATAACAAAATGAAATTATTTCCACATATGCAAACTGGTTTAACATCCAGAAATCAATCAGTGTTATATACCATGTATCAACAAGCTAAAGAAAAAAAGGTACATGATTATAACTAATTGACTGAGAAACAGCATTCAATGAAACATTCATTCATGAGAAAAACTCTCTACAGGGAACCTTCCTCAAGTTGATAACATATAAAAAACTTACAGTTAACTTTGTAATAAATGGTGAAAGGCTGGATGCTTTCTCCATACTACTGGGAACAAGGCAAGTATGTTCTTTTTCACTACATTAACATAGTACTGGAATTTCTAGTAATGCAATAAGACAAGAAAAAGAAGCAAAGGTCATACAGATCTGAAGGTTAAAATAACCCCTATTTTCAGATGACATGATTGTCTATGTAGAAAGTCCCAGAGAATCTAGAAAAAAAAGCCCTAGAACTAATAAACGAGTTAAATAATTCCACAGGATACAAAACCAATATAAAAATATCAACTGCATTTCTATATATTAATAAACCTTGTAAAACTGAAAAATAGAATACCTTTTACAGTTGTCCTATTGAAAATGAAATGCTTTTGTTGTTTAATAAATGCCTCGACAGTTACTAGTATCGATTCCAGGTAATTGTAACTAAAACACACAGGTAGGAGACATCCAATCAGTCAAAGCCACATATGTAGATGTCTGTGATTGTGCCCTATAAAAACTAGCCTGTAAGACAAAGGGGCATCGCTCTCTTTGGAGGCGGCCCTGGCCAGTCAGTCTAACTTCTAATGCTTGGCATAGAATAAAGATTTACATAACTTTCACTTTGTCTCAGCCTCATTTCCCTGGCTGGTCGGTCTAACTTCTAATGCTTGGCATAGAATAAGGCTTTGCGTAACTTTGTCTCAGTCTTGTTCCTTTGATAAAGGACCCAACATATGGGGGCTCGTCCGGGCTCAAACGACGAGAACTGAGCCAGCATCAGAATTTCTGGGAAAAGCCTCCGGAGGTAAAATCTCCATATTCTGTGAGATATGGTCTGTCTGGTTGTGGAGCTCCAGGGTATGACCCACTGGGGAGAAGCTGGACACAGCCATGCTCCCCAGGACTGGGGTGGAGGTGGGGACGCCCCATCCCTCTTCTGGTAGATCGTCTGGGGGTCAGAGCCCCCCCTAGGCGGTCATCTGGGTCTGTAGGGGGCCGGGTAACCCCCGTCTGTAGGGGGTCGGGAAAACCCCCACCAGCGGGTGAGGACTGCTGGGTCTGTATCTTTGTCTTGTCTTTTTGTTGTCTGTTTTGTTACTCATTTCTAGGGGATCGAGAAAATCCCCATTGGCGAATGTTTGTAGGAGACTGAGAAAATCCCCACCAGCGGCAGGTTCTGGGTAAGGGCCGCTGGGTCTGTGGTTGTCTGTATCTTGTCTTTTTGTTGTCTGTTATGTTGTTTGTAATGTTTAAAAAAAATGGGACAAGCAGAGAGTAAGGGAACTCTGACTTTCATCTATCCGTTCTTCCTAATAGATGTGGGACTTCTCCCCTGCTCATTTCTTATGTTAATGGCTATAACTGGAGCCAACTGTGGTTGGTCTAACTCAAGACAGAGACTTTAAGGAATATTCCCAAGCAGCTGCCAAAACTTTCTTTGTTTAGGGGAAGTTCCTTGCCTTCTCTGGCCCGACCTAGCCCCTCTCCCTTGCTGGCGGGGCCTTCTGGCAGCACTTTGTTTGTTCTGTCTCCTCCTTCTGTTTCTGCACCAGCCTGGGTGCAGCCTACATAACTGGCTTCTAGACCATCCTCAGTGCTTCCTGCACCACGGCTCCTTCTCTCTCCACTGTCAAGAAACAAAAAGAGCACCCCCTGGACCTAACACCCCCCACTCCAGATCTTCCCACCCATGTCTCAGGTAAACATTAAAAGTGGAGTGGGTCCAGGTGAAACATAAATCAGAATTTAAACTAAATTAAGTTTGTTGATTTAATTAAAATAGACATGTCTTTAAAGTTACAGCAGTAAATGTGAAACTTCAAAGTTTACTGAAGGCCAAATAAGCTCATGTTATTTGTTAAAATCTGTTAACAAAGAAATAACTGAACTGATGATTAATTGTCTTTCTCAAAGTTTTAATGGGTAATTTTTAAAATAGCTTTCAAAGTGTTTAGTAACCTGAGACACTGAAGGTTTATTTGGATGACAAATGGAATTAATTTGTTGGACATCTAGGTCTTAACCAAATGGGATAAAATACTAAAGCATTAATTACTGGAACCAGGTTTGTGCTTTTAACTTCTTACTGAAAAGAAACTAAAAATATTTAAATCTATTGGTAAACAAGTTTTGTGTTTAACTGATTCATAAATTTGCCATCTGCAGAATTCTGTTGAAACTGTTCACAATTGGGTAATACTTAGCCATCACTAGAGACTAAAGTGTCTGCAGAATTCTGTTGTAACTGTTCACAATTGGTTAATACTTAGCCATCA